>NW_013668126.1:95440-102645 GCF_000517525.1 Limulus polyphemus
GTCCAAACCATGGAATGGCCCACCGAAAAATGGTCATTATTATTACAAGGTGTCTTAACTGGTAAAGCACGAGAAGCTTATGCCACTCTCTCTTTAGAAGATTGTACGAATTATGATAAGGTTAAAGCAGCCATTCTCAAAGCATACGAATTAGTATCGGAGGCTCAACGCCAAAAGATTCGAGGTTATCGCAAACAAGATAATCAAACTTATATGAAATTTGCTCATGAAAAAGAGTTTTATTTTGATCGATGGTGTAATTCTATGCATATTGGCAATAGTTACGACAAACTAAGACAATTATGTCTAACTGAGGAATTTAAACCTTGTGCACGTGACGACTCAAACTTACTTTGATGAAAAGAAAATTGAAACACTACAGGAAGCAACCACTTTTTCCGATGATTACACTTTAACACATAAAACCACTTTTCATAAAAAGAAATTCCTACTATCTCAACAAAAATCTGTATCTGTTCAATCCACTAAAGATGAGGATTCTTCTAAAAAAATCCAGCTCCTCTATTTTGAAATCTTTTGAGAGTCAGGATAAAACTTCAATCCGAAAACTTCAGATATTTGACCAGGAGCATTTACAAAGTTCGAACATTACACATCAATTAACTTCAGTGGATTCATATGGGACATTTGTATCTTTACGAGGATATTATATAACTTCAGCGATAAAAGAAATTCGACCTGTAATCGGTGTGTATGGCTGACGAATAACGAAGGGCAAAGCTAGCTAGCTCCCTGTTAAGTGAATTGTACCTACGTCAACTCGTAATCAACTCGCTCATCGTGAACCCTCGATAAGATGTTCCAGACTAGAAAGAATACTTTATATTGCTTGTAAGTTTGTGAAACTTTTGTATGTAAATAATTGTGTGTAATAACTGTTATTATAAATTGTATTGTTGTGTGTATATTAAAACGCATTTGTGTTAAAAAATTGTTTGTATCAATTTTGTTGGCAAATATCATAAACTGACTATATATCGGCTTTTACTCAACTGCTAAATTCAAAGTACAATTTAACTACTAAACTTGAAGTATCAGTTAACTCAGTTTCTGACCATTTGAAATTCTTATACCTAACATATGTAAAATTTAATGATAAATGACGCCAAATCAGTGTTGTTGTTTTTTTTTTTGGGGGGGGGGGTTCAATATTAAAAATGAACAACAAAAATCCTGGGAAACAAAACAATATATAAACAAATAACAAATTGTACTGATAATAAATAAAATGTACAAACATTTGTCATAAATTATAGGACAGTGTAGTACAATAAAATGTTGTATACTATACTTGTGCAAACACTTGTGCAGTACTGCAGCTTCCTACTTCTTTTGTCACATGACACCTTTTACAATGTATAATTACTAAACACAATACAAAAACCTTGAATTTGTTCGATGTTCGAAAAATAAGTCCAATTGTTTAAAAAAAATGTTTAGGACACTTTTAAGTGCAAGTTTTTCTTAGTGTTTATAAATTAGATTCATACGTATCAACTTTATCAATGTGTTTCTGCAAAATTAAGGTTCTAAACACTTTAAGTCCTTTTTTTACAATACATTTATTTACTGAAGTTTCTTCTTCAGCGTGTTTAGGTTATAGTTTTGTTTTAAACTAAGAAAAACAATCAGAGGGATTTTGAGATTTAATAGCAGTAACAGACAAAATATGAGCAAGACTGATTTTTGTACTTTTTTTGTTGCTGTTGCCATAGCTGGAATGTATATAAATTTGATCCTTCTATAATTAGTTTAGAATGTATCTTTAGTTAGACATATTCATGTAATTTTTCTAAACTGTCATGAAAGTGTTCTGTGTGTAGTATGTCATCCTTGTTATCCAAATGTTGTAAACGCATGTTAATTTCTTTACACAAGTAAAAGATGCATACGACAATGGCTCGTAGCTTATATCAGTTTGGCCCTGAACCTGTGTCCTCTTCAATCTCAATGAATAACACAAATGCTTGTTTAAACAGTCAAGTTGTTCTGTGCAGACATAAAATAATTATTTCTGACTGTGTAGAACTGTGCGGACATCTGTAGAAGGTTCACCCCAACACCCAGTAAAGATAAATTGTGAGCCAGCCAAAACTGTCAAGACTTACATAAACACATTTACTGTGAATAATATTTTGTTTGCTCACGTTTGTGCTTCATTTGTTTTCCAAGTTCGATTCATTCTCTGAATAAAATTTCCGGAATCTATGTGTTAAGGATACTTTTAAACTTATCTGGTGGGTATAATTGGGTCTGAATACCATATTTCTAATTGGAGACCAATGGGATCTTCACTCTACAATTCACTGACTGTATTTAGACTCTACAGAGACAACATGAATACCTGGAGGTGGTGGCACTTTAGGCTAAAGTCCTTGCATTATACACACCACATATACAGCAAGAAGATACATAAATAAACAAATATCGTAATCTGTCGCGCTTTGAGTCTATGCTTCCATCTATTATCTGTATCAATGAAGCTGCCACTTCATTCGTTCATCAACAATGTCCACGTGGCATAGTGGTGTTCCATAATTGGTTGATGAATATACAAGATTGAAAATTGGAGAACCGTGTTTGCTGGCTTACTTTTCTGTTGTTAGGGAGAGAGAGGTGGCACTACTTGTTAATAGTATGGCCATTCCTTGCTTTTGTTTTTTTACAAAAACGTTCATTTCAGCATTTATTTCAAATATGTTTGCACCAAAAGAGTTTAGCTTTTTTATTTCTGTCAAATTCTCAATTTGATAAGTGATAAGTGGTCGGGTGAATCTGTTGTTGGCCCCAACCTTAATCTTCTGAATGTAGTCTCGACAGGAACTGTGGGATCCTCAGCAGGTCGAGTTTCCACAGGCAAGTTCTCTAGAGCTACCCAACTGGCCATTCTATCAGCGATGTACTACCAAAGACAATCATGATGGATGACCTTTGGCTTGAATAGACTATTCTTTTGAATTATTTGAACCATATCATTGATTATTTTCAGTATGCATATGGCCCCTGCCAGGACATGCTTAACTTTGGAGTTTGTCCTTTCTAGTGGTTGGGAGTTTACAGCCATACCATGTCATCTTAGTGGAATCCAGTCTTATCAGCATTATCATCATAGCAACTTTTTTTTCGTTTTATCACTAATTGATTTTGCTCACAGTAAAGTTTATATTTTTACATGAATTCTACACTGACTCCAACCCAGTAGAATTGTTCTATTTCTTGCTCCAATGTTTCTTAACTTCCAAGTGTCCAGCTGCTGAAAGGTTGTGGAGATGACCAAGTGCTATAGAATGTAGAGACTGAGGAAATACCAACTGTAGTTGTCTCTGTCCACTAATATCCTCCCTTTTCCAACACAGTAAGCCCTCTTGAAAGCATAAAAGATTCAAAATGTGCCCAATACATCTTTATTTATGGGCTGTATGGAGTGACTGTTTACCATAAGGGTTTCTCTGCATATTCTTGAGCCAAAAATACACGTCTTTTGCCTAATCAACTTCCAATTGAGTAAAGGCTATTTTCTCACTTTGTTGACTTGCACATACCAATATTTACTTTTAAGATTCAACGTTGAAAAATACTTTGATCCAGATAAATCATCCAAATTACAGTCAATCCTTAGCAATGAGTAAGCATCTTTCTTTGTAACTTCATTCACCTTCCAGTAATCCATGTAGAACTTTGTATATCCACCCCTTTTCTTTTCAAGCACAATAGGAGATGCCCAAGAACAAGTACTCAGTTCTATCACTCCATGTTCCTTTATGGCTTCTACCTCTTTGATAGCTTAGTCTATTTTGCAAGTGTAAGTCATCTGGCCAACTCATGCATTGAAGCTAAATTTCCAGTATCAATGTTATGAGATTTTTGTTTTGCCTAAGTCATGAGGTTCACTGGAGAAGGTGTTTTAATACTTCAGCAAGTTATGTAACTGCTGGTGCTGATCAGTTGCAAAACCTCCACATCTCTGATCATCCAACTATTGTAAGGAAGGTGGTAAGCTGTTCTTATACAAGGGCTTGACATCAGACTTCCTACATAATTCATCAAAGATGTCTAGTTCCAATGTTCTTTGATATGCAAACACTATATGTACAGCCTCACATATTGCAATGTTCCATCCAAATTTGACTCGAAGTTTATGGTTTGTTGTATTCATGGCTCTAATGATGACATCTTTATTATTATGATCCATGATAGCTCTACCAATGATTAATCCATTAGGACATACTGCTCATAGGCTATGAAGCTATTTGGAGCTAGCATAAACTCATATCTATCTCTACATGAATTCAGTTCTTAATATGCACTCTTCCTTTAAGTCAATTACCTTCATATCATGAAGCATAGAAAAGTCTCCTACACTAAGGGTAACTTCTAGCTTTCCTTTTGTTGGAACTGTATGTCCATTTGCTGCTTGCATCCCTTCCTCTTCTTTCTTTATATTTGAAGGCAATTTATCACCTTTAATCACCAAATTTGGCCAAACTATTGAAGCTGTAGAATAATACTAATGTCATTTAACATACTGCAAGGCTTACCACCAATAAACCCATGGACTCGTGAACTGTTTTTTTTAATCAAAGTTCTTATCTCATTTGGGGCAGATGGGATATTCTCAGCTGATCCTAGCCCCACAAGACCAACTAATTCCTGTTCCCAATATCTGGTTAACCCTTTGTTGTTCGTTCAATCTGGTTGGGCTCGAAGACACATCATTGGGGTATTGCCTCTTTGATGTATTAATGGCTGTCTATTCCTCACAGTCTCGGCTGAAATGGCCAGGTTTCCCACATATCTAACTGCTACCTCTTTCTAGTATTATTTGAGAGGATTTATTATTTCCTACAGGTTTTGTCTGTAATTCCTTTCAAAATATACTTCAAACATTTATTATCTTGTGGTTTATTCCCTCCATTCTGTATAATTAGTTGTCTAACCAAACTGTTAGGTCTTCTAGACTATTATCAGTGTGAGTTGATGTTTCAATGTTACTCACCTAGACAATCCCATAGCTTCAACATGGTATCTTCAGTTGTTTATCTGATACCATAATGAATTATAATTTCATTGCCAACTGCAGAGCTTCCTTTAAAGTACACCAACTTTACTTCAGCCTGATTCTCATATCCTGTTCTGTTGGATAAGGCAGCTACCCATGCTTGTTAGTTGTAATGGCTCTCAGCTGGAAGATTACTTAATGCCATTAAAGCTAGTCCTTTGAAATGGGAAGCAAGATGAATAGCTTATTGTTCACTGTTCCACCCCTTCACTCTGGATATAATTTTGAAATAGCCCTGTACTACTCACATGATACTATCTCATCGTAATCCATTAGTTTCTCTATCGGCTGATGTTTAATTGGCCAGTTAAATTCTGAAACTGTATTTGGAAGTTTCATGGCTGAAGTTGTCCAGGTAGGCCCTTCAGTGACAGGTGATACAGCAGTAGTAGTAATAGATGTAGACCAAAATGGCTGGTTTAATCTTGAAATTTCATAATTCATATTCTAGGATTTTTATTCTTTCGTTTATGTTCTTTTGTACCTCAATGACACTTTTCTACATCATTGATGTGTTTCTTTACTTTCTGTAATTACAGCCTTACTGTGCTTCAGTTTTGCATTACAACCTATTCATACTTCTTCAATCTTATTGTTGTGATCTCTGTACGCCTCTAATCGCTTTATTGATGTTATCTTCAATAATATTTATTTTTAATCCTTCTTTAAATAATGTCTTTCTTTTAATAACTTCATCACCTCTAATAACACTTAGATCTCATGCTTGACCCCGTTGTTGTCATATTAACCAGTTGAATTCCACCTTTCAAAGTTCTATCTTATTTTTTGCTAAAATAATCCCACCTCTGACACCAGTGTTGTAATATCATTCTTTCATTAACAGGTTCTTTTGAATTATCTGGGGAAAATAATTCATTGTTCAACCCACATACCAATAACAAATTAGTTAATTTCTTCCTTAACGTTTGTACAAGTTTAAACACTGTTGTAACTTGTATGCTCGTTTACAGGTATGTTAACTATACACACTAATGTAAAATAATTTACTTGTACAAGATAATATGCACGATAGCTAGTAGAGATCCAAATACTTCACTATAAACAAAACTCTGGCCGAAATGAAAATTCATTGACTATTAATTAAAAACAACTTTCTTTCTCTCTTCTATGAACCTCGTATTTATAAGAAAACTTGATGTCAAATCTTTAGAACTTACTAGGTCTGTATTATTAAGCCTTCTGATCTTAACGTCATTATTACGACTCGCAGCACCCTCTAGCCCTTTCGAGACGGGTCAGGGGTGAAAGGCCATGTCACATCGCTTGACTCGCATTCAGTTTTATTGAACTACTATTTCGCGAGTTTATGTCAATAAGTTTGTATCAAACTGTAGATTATAATTCAAAATTTAGTACTACATTACTCAATTTCTTAATTGAAAAGTAAATATTAAAAACACAGATAAACATCGATTTTTGTGTGCCACGTGGTATGTTAAATGCAGCACTGGTTCAAATTAGATGTTTGTGAAGTCAAAATACCAAGTCTATAATTTCGTACGAATTGGAAACTCAAATTACCGATATTGATAAGCTGGAATATAAAATAAGAACGTCTTTTCTTTTTGCTAAGATATTGCTCATGTAATAAATCAAACATAGTGGCACCCCGTCTACCTCTTTCCACTTTTGGAAACACTCCCTTATATACACTTACTTCTATATATGACATGAATAACCAATCGGAAGCTCATAATGTCCCCCTAGTGGCTTTCTCAACCATTTTAACGGAGTTGGACGCCATTTATTTCTTTTGAACTAATATACCAAGGACATACGGTGTGTCTTTAGTCTGCTCGATATTTCATTTTTTTAGACTAAAATACATCTTATTTATTAAGCTTGATAAATTATAGTGGAATTCTATGGTATGGATGTAGTAATTTATGATTTTTTAGTTATTCAAATATATGTATATATATAAAACCTAAAAGAGTATTTTGTTTCATAACCTCCACATGAAAATTTTTTAAAGGCTTAGCAACCTACGACAAGCAGCAACCAGTACAAAGGTCTTAACTAGAAGAGATAATTGTTTGCTTTACTTCTTTATTTATTATTCTATGTTTTAAGAAAAAACAAGTTTAAGAACTTATTTTGAAAT
>NW_013668126.1:103174-108636 GCF_000517525.1 Limulus polyphemus
GCTGAGATAGCTAGTACAACGAACAAATTAGAATATATATATATATATATATATATATATATATAGCTTATAATAAATATATCCAAACAGACTATTTACTATTTGTAACTCACTATTTCACAAGTTTTACAAGTAATCTACAGTGGCCCAAAACATAATTATTTTGCTTTCACTAGGGCAAAACATTATGGTTGTAGACCATTAGTTACATGGAAAATGTTGAAATTAAAAATGTATTTGAATATTTTTACCCGTACAAGCTTTAAAGTTAAACGTAACTTACATAAAATAAGCTAGAAATTTATATTATTTACGAATCACATTCACCCAGTCAATTCTTAAAGTATTAAATCTTCGGTTTGAATCTCCAAGTTTTAAATAATTCTTAGTTGTTAAATTTCATAATAGGAAGTTCTGATAACAGTCTATTTTAACCCAGTAATAATTCTGTAACACCAGAGGCGTCGCTAGGCGCTGACACACGAGGCCCGTGCCTCGAATCCCCAGTTATGTCAAGAGAAATGATAATAGGAAACTATGATGATATCATACAGAAAAGTTTAAAATTCCCGCGCCTACGGGCCCGAGCCCGTAATCTTTTAGGCGACGTCTCTGTGTAACATTAATAGTTTTGGTATAAACAGTTAAAAAAAACCAGCATGATTCTGTTATACTCATTAAGCTAATAAGATATGTTAGTTAATGAGCCTTGTTAGTATTACGTCCTTTTCTTTCTCTGTAAGAGAAGTTATCTGCTCAATTATACAATTATTAACACCTTGTTACAGATTAAGAAGACCTCTTTCGATAAACAGATATTAAGTCTACTTCTAGATGGGGAAATACCTGTACTATTGAATTAACGTGAAATTTGTTCGCACCCTAACAGACAGCACCAGTTAACAAATATATTATATTACCTATCCATATATACATAGAAAAAAAAGCAATAACTGGTCAACATATATTAAATGTCATTTTTTCCCCTTAAAACAAATGATTCGGTTTCATATAAATATCACATCTATATTTTGTTCTATTCTTATATGGGAACCTGTTTAGTTAATAGCCAATAAAATACTAAAATCACCAAGTGTTGATATATTGTTCACACGCAAGCCATGGGTGTTTTTAACTCAGAATTAAGAGCTGTTACGTCACTGAACTCACAACAGAAAACTGAAATTTACACCGAAAATATATCTACCAGCAAGCAGTTCAAGTCAGGTTGACAAGTGCTTGCTAAGCATTTCTGATGGTGACAAGTAACTGGATAGGGCTGACCTCGATGTGCCAACAAGAAAAGACGCCTCCGGACAATGTTTGTAGAGCAAACAGTTCTGGTTCCACCCAAAAGTTGATCGCTCCCACGCAGGGGCTGCCATTACGCCTGCGCTATGGACCTCAAGTGTTAGGAAAATGACATAAACTTAAAACTACCAAAAATGATTTTGATATATTTGAAGTTTGTTATAAAAACTGTTAAAATTGGCATTTGTGATAAATAGAAAAATTTGTAAGCAGTTGATACAATGTTTTAAACTCTAGAAACAACGTTGTTTTCATCTTAGTTATGATAAATAAATCATATGTTTTAGTGGGATATTTCACAATGGCCATTCCACAGCATATATGCCAGCACGCTAACCTGCTAACAGTTAAACTGCATTGATTTACGGTTCTCCGGCAATTACAACAATTGTCATTACAATATAGTTTATTTAAATATGATTTTACTTTTATTTTTTGGCTCAAAAGACAAATATTTGGCATTTTCTTACTGTACAATCCATACTGCCATAGAGTTCTTATCAAATTCTCTCTAGTGTTCCCTGTAAGTGAAATTGCAATCATCTGGCATAAACACAAAACAAGACAAACGATTGGCACGTGGGTATCCACTCACCTGGAATAAATGCAACGAGGACAACAGAACATACAAGGAAATAGACTAAGCAACCCCGCCGTAACTGCTTCCCATCGACCGCCATCACAATTACTATATTCCTTTACAGTGCACCGGCAGAGAGTACAACAGTTTCTATCCGCTCAGACACGTCTACTCAAGTGGCGCCCTCTCGTTAGAAGTCCACACAGTGCTTATGTCTGAATTCATCCCGCCGGAAGTGACGGAAAACACCACGCCAATGCTGCACGTGCTTCCTCTGCAATGCATCACCAACTGCTGACTGCTGGTTAGCGTGTTTTTCTATAGAACTTTGCCGAAAGAAGGAAAGAAAGCGATTATTCCCAAAATGTATCTCAGTTTTGTGTATTGAATATAAATAAGTAGCTATTGTTAATTTTTTAACGTTTAACTGCAACTGTTGAAAGTATTTCCCTATAAATATACCCATCTAATTAGGCTTGTTTGACTCGGTAATAAGCTGACTAGGGGTATGGGACGTTACACCCCAGCCTGCCTTGATGGTTTTCATCATACAGAAGAGGAACAAATAAAAATATGACTCACGCAACATGAGATAAGTTGAAAAAAGTTAATCTCAAATAAAAAATGAGGCATACTATATAGTTTCACTGTGATGTGTAAAAAACGTTATACGTGTACTTATCGTGAGCTGAAAATACATCTAGGGTCGGGAGTATGGTAGGTGCGCCTGCTTTCACGACTTATTAGTTGTAGCTCAGACCTCGTCTTTCAATTTGTCTTTATACAGCAGTTTTGCTTATAACAAAATAAAGTTCTTGCACTTGATGAGATATGGTATTTCATTTAAAAAAAAAAAGAGACTGAAAATTTTACATCATCGGCTCCTCCAATGATGTACAATCAAGATGTATATCCACTACACATCTAAAACATTACACTTCAATAAAAAATTTACTATCATTTCTTTTAGTTAAAAATGATATTTTATTGAGAGGTTACAGAAATACATTACTGAAAATTTCGAGCTCAAATATAAAAGAAAAGAACTAGCTAATGAACGTATCTTAAGAATATTGTAAAGAAGCAAAACTGTTATTGTGCTATCATTTAAATCGTGAAAAGATTCAATATTGAACTTTTGTTGTTGTACGATGATACACTGAAAACTTTAAGTTGCTAAGATACGGAACTTTTGTTGTACGGTAGTACATTGAAAAGTTTTAGTGTTCACGAGTCGTAGTGGCAAACTATTGTACGATGAGATGGAACATTGAAAAGTTTTAGTGTGTACGTGTTAGTGATAAGAGACTCCTGTTTTTGTACGATTGTACGTTGAAACAATTTTAGTTGCTGCGGTTCAGCAGTATCACACGTTTGTTGTTGGACGATAGTAAATTTAAAAAATGATATACTATATCTTCAACTCATAACGTTTTCGAATGTCCTTTTTTGTTCGCACGTTACATTGTTTTACGGTGTTCACAATTTATAGATTCCGATTGTCTTTCCATAATTCATGTTTTAATAATATAATTTTAATTATTTGAATGCTCTTTCTGTTCTTCTACTCATTACAGTTATTCGATTTTTTTTCTTACTGTGTATTTGAATCTCAGTAAAATTTCGTAAATATGGTTGTTGTTGTTGATTCATGTAAGTTTTATAATACGATACAACACGTGAAAAAGTAGAGTACCTACATTTGAGATTAATTAAACAACTAAATGTTTTAAGTAGTGTTATATGAGTTAATCATAAAAAAAGAAAAGGTAAGTTTACTGACATCATCGAACATTATAGCTTGGAAATCTGTAGCTCATACTCCTAATGTCTGTAACTTGTGTTTTAGGGAGAAAAAACTTGTTTGTATGACAAACTCCTCTTGGCGGCGATACTCCCCAGTCCCATATGTTCTCTATTAAGTCACATGTCAAGCGCGTTTCCCTCCCTCGTAGTGACTTCGCCCTTCTCTGATTGAAGTACTTCCTGAAGCGTGTTCTATCCTCTGTTTCTGCCTCGGGACTTTTACATACTTTTAACATGTAACTAATTAACAAATACGCTGTTAAACGTTATTCGTTTAAAATAGAAAAAAATGTTTAAAACTCAATGTTTATAATGAGATTATTAAACATTTAAAACAAAACTTTGTGCAGTAGATTTTAGTGAGTAGGTTATTATAACGAGAGACGGTCCCCCATTGAAGACTCGATGACAAACCACCCGGGTCTCTCGGATCGGAATGCGGGTGTAATGTGACGCCGAATCATATCAACCAAAGGGCTTGTCCCACGCTCCTGATGCTCACTACATGCCAAAGAACACTGTTTAGGCTTTATATTTAACAAACAAATGAAAATGTAATTTAAATAAATAATAGTGATAACAACATACTGATCTTAAATGTTATTATACAAGCCACAGAATATGAACGTAAGAGAAATAATTATATTCAAGTTCATACTTTACGGCATTGTATGATTAAACTTTTGTCACAGCTGTTTAACAGTTCGTAAAGATACGATAAGTGTACTTCTAATGCGTCACGTCTGTTTGTATGAGACACGTATTTCCGCTAGTATTGTCGTTTTAAAGTTTGATCATTTTGCTCGAAAAACTACGACAGAATACGGTGATTTCTACAACGAGTCTTTAATTATTAAGAAGTTAAGGTCAAAATTCAAATAAAGACTATGCGGTAGAAGAAACTGTAAATACTGCCACTGCCCTCTGCGAACTATGTTACGTCACAGAGTAAAACCTGCAGGTCGTGAAATTAATTCCAATTAAGTAGTCTGCAAGATTTCGTGAATATCACTAAATACTTTTGTTACAACAACTAAACATTTTACCGCTACGGAATTGCAGAGCGTACTAAAAATTTCAGAACAGACACAGTGGCTTCGTAAAAATATATTTAATAACTATATTGTTTTACAAGATATACTCATACATCCGGTAAAATGTTACGATAAATTTATAAGTGTGTTTGAAGTTAAGCACAAAGCTACACACTGGGCTATCTGTGCTCTGCCCACTACGGGTACCGAAACCCAGTTTCTAGAGCTGTAAGCCCGCAGATATACCGCTGTACCAATGAGGGGCTAATTTATAAGAATCACTTTTTTTCATTCTTGGCAAAAATATGAAAAAAAAGAGGACTAGAGTTCCTAGTACAGAACTGATCAATAACGTGTTAAGAGCCCCCAGTGGCACAGCGGTATGTCTGCGGACTTACAACGCTAGAAATCGGGTTTCGACACCCGTGGTGGACAGAGCACAGATAGCCCATTGTGTAGCTCTGTGCTTAACTTCAAACGAACGTTTTAAGAATGTTGCGGTGTTTCTTTTTTTTTTTAAGAAAGTAATGTCTGTCCACGTTTTAAAGAGTCCTATACATGAATCGATTTTCTAAATAGTCAACTTACATTTAAAGTATTGTTACGTCTCTAGTCGTTTGTTAATTTTTCGTCAAAATTCTTTCCGAAGAAACTTTAGCGATACAGGTCCTTTCTTAAATAAAACTAGTTTATTTTCCCTGGATACAACTTTGCAATTACACTTAATTTCC
>NW_013668126.1:109603-110465 GCF_000517525.1 Limulus polyphemus
CAATTCAATTCCGATTAATTTGTCTCGCGTTATTCGGCGCACAGGAATAGAGGGCGCCTAGCACATACTGGATTATTCGTGATGTTCCCCGATTCTTCGAGAATATCATGACGTGCTACCAGCGTCACGTGACTACCGCTGTCGTAACAGTATTCTTGTACACACAAAAAGACATCCTATTATAATTGGATAATGATTCTGAAAACAAAACAAAATTTAACTATATTTGTTTAAATAATAGGGTAAATTAGATGTAATTTTTAAAGTTTCAAATGTTGAATATATTTGTGTGTTTTATAATTGGCATAATAAATAATTCGAATTTCCACAATAATTTTTCATTTTTAGTTGTGTGTAAATGCTATACTTGCCACAACTTTTTTCAGTATTTTTTCTTGTGAGGTGTGTTAAAATGATTTCATAAAATGTCAAACGAATTAACTGGTTTCACATAATCAGTGTTTGAGTAGTTGTGTCATTTTACGTTATCTAGTGACAGGTACACTGATTCAGTGCAGTTAAAGTATACTTGTTTTGTATTTTCTAAGACCTCTTATCATCTAGTAGTAGTTAGGAGAAGCTATAAATGAGTACCACGTATTTTTACACACGTTTTTTTTGTTATAACTAACAAAAACTATCAAAAGCAAAGTTGAATTTCACAGAATTTGATTTTCATGTTTGAATTATACATACATACAACTGGTTCAAAGATTTAATTTATATTGAAAAAAAATGGAAATAATTAGGTCAAGAAACTTAAATTCCATTATACACTGAGTGGTCCCAAGTAAATAGACACCTAATTTTTCGTCATTTAACTGATTTATGCTAACTAATTTGTGTTCACAGAGCACTATAT
>NW_013668126.1:111428-112479 GCF_000517525.1 Limulus polyphemus
TGTTTGGTGTGACAGGGATTCGATCCCGCGACCCTCAGATTGCGAGTCGAGTGCCTTAACCACCTGGCCATGCAGCCTCTAGAGGGAAGGCAGCCAGTCAACAGAGCAACTGATAACTTTTAGGCCATTCTTATCTGATCGAATAGTGGAGTTTGATTGTCATTCCTAAACACATTCATGATCACAAAGTGCGAAAATGTTTTAGCGCAACGGGTCACGAACCACGAATCCTCAGATTTAGAGTCAGGGAACGTTAAGTACTCGGCCAGGCTTGACTTTCTGCTACAGTAATGATCGGCAATAATTTCTCAGGCTCGAAAGACAGAAAGTAAAACCAAGCCTTAATTCAATTGTTAAACAGATTCGAAAATATTTTTTAAGATTATCATTTTCAAAGACATTTCAGTGTATCTCTAGGCTTATTCTAAGAATGTACAGTATTAAAATGTTTATATTCATCATTCGAACTTAAAATAATCTGTTCATTGTAATTTTGAGGATGCTCGAATAAAACCAAAATGACATCGCTGTTGGGCTGTGACTATCGTGTTTGACTAACTACACGTTGTTGCAAACAGAGTTGAACTCATGGCCGTAGCTAGCCATGAGATCACCGAGGCCTTGATCTCGGTTAAAATTTTAAATTAAATGTAACGTACTATTTAATTTTACACCAATATGGAAAGGGTATACAATATGTAAAGCTGACCAATGTGCTTGTCGGTGTTTGGACCTCGGGTAAATTTTCACTCTAGCTACAGTCATGGTTGAACTGCCTATTAGTAAACGATAACCACAATTAATTTCTTAGGGATAAACAAGAGGGAATCCTCAATCGTCGCGGCACTTGAAATTCTTTTAGGCAGGATTAGAGTAAATTAATCTAAGAGACCTTTTCATTAGCTATATTTTTGTGCGCCAGCAATACAAAGCGTGGGGCGCGCGTATATCCGATTCGTTTTTATACTCGTCAGGATCTCTATCAGCAGGGTTAGGCTAAATTAATCTATGAAACCTTGGGCGAGGTCAAATACATCAATCGAAAGGGTTT
>NW_013668126.1:112657-130009 GCF_000517525.1 Limulus polyphemus
AAACTGTAATTAGATCTCAAATCGGTCAAGAGATGGCGGAGCTATGAGCTAAAGTTTGTACTTGAAAAAACAAAAACTCAGAGCCATTCTATGAGCGCTAATTTGCACCTTTTAAAAAATATTGTCATGACATGAAGGAGTAAGTATTTTGATAACTGAACACATAAAGACAATTGTCAGACTAAGAAGGTGTGAGAAGTGACATTCTATGTATTTATATGAATGTCCTCAATTTGTTACTTCACAATTCAGAATGAGTATTTTCAAATTAGACAGGAAAATATTTCTACAAATAACCAACCCCGACAACAATAAAAAAAAAAAGTTCATTAGAACAAAAACTAAGTCTAAGTAAAAAATTTGAATTTTCAAAGTAACCCATTTTCTCAATTCTACAGAACTTTAGATGAATCAGGATGTCTTAATTTTAGCCACATATTAGTGAAAAATTTTACAAAATTTGAGGATTTGATTGTCTGATGTTAAGCACAAAGCTACACAAAGGGCTATCTGTGCTTTTCCCACCACAGGTAATGAAACCAAATATTTAGTGCTATAAGTTTGTTGTCTTACTGATGAGTCACCAGGAGGCCAATTTCTGAGACTCAAACACATTATTAACACGAATGATTTATCATCCTTTTTCCCACTGCGATCGATGTAGCGATGGGAGATAGACAAAATATAATGACTGAATTACACAGGCCTGCGAATTTAAACTTCATAAAAGTTGTTTTGGTTTTAACAATAGATTTTCCATAATTCAGCTACGCAGATTTCGAAAGTAATGTTCATTTGTTTCTATCACGTAAAGATTTTTTTTTAGAAATCGGGAAGGAAAAAAAAACTCTTACTTAGATCAAATTATTATTTCGTTTACCACAATGAACATTTTTTATTATTCTATTTGGTAACAAAAATACAAACAAACTGAAGAAAAGGGAAGAACACTGATGTCAAACGAACATACATCCTCATTCATTCTGATTTTTTTGTGAAGTCTACGTCTTTTAGTCTCAAATCTACATGTTGTAGTTTTTCTTTTATGTGTTGCGTCTGGAGCATCTTGTTTCAATGATCAGCAGTAATCAGTCATTATGCTGATGTTCCACCTTCCCTGATACCTTCTCTCCATTTCTCTGATGTCCTGGTGAAACCTTTCCCCTTTTTCTACGCTGACGGCACCGAGATTTTCAGGAAAATCCCTATCATCATTTCCATTGATATCAGATTCAGAATCAGATAAAACTGTATCAAGAGTTTCCGGTGGAGTAGGTACAGGTACATCAGGTCTTATAGCAGATCGGAGGTTCGGATTAGAAATTTCCTTTTTATTTCGAGTGTTGTAGCCTTGCACGTTACATGAGCAACAATAGTAGTCATCTCTGTGGTTTCTAGGCTCACACCAGACCATTGGAATTCCAAAAGGCAGAGACTTTTTCTTTCCTTTGATCCATTGTCTCAACTCTTCGATATAAACAGTGCAAACTTTGTGCGGAGCCCATGATTTGCCTTGGTCCCCTAGTTTTATTCCAAAATACGTGTATTACGCTTTTTTAACGAATTATGTTTTGCCTTTGTTTCTTTACAAGAACTTTATCACAAATATAAGAGAATATGTTTGGGTCATTTACACAACCTCTTTGTGACATAGCGACGAATAAATAATATTGAAAAGAGAAAAATAATGTCAAAGTGCACGCACAAACAAGTTCTATCCAGAAATGACACGCCATGCGATCTGTTAACCGTTTACATACTAGCGGTGTGTTTCTCGTGGGTTCTAGAACGATCGATAAGACTCTCTGGTCGCGATTTGTCTAGAGAAATCTACAGCCAGAGGTTGTCAACATTTTAAGCATAACAAAATGTGATTCGATTTCAATGAAAATGATTCACTTATATAAAAGTACATACGACGTTTTGTGAAAAATCTGTACGTGATGGAGAAAAATTAATATAATTTTCGGATTCAGCGTACAGGAATTACTGTATAACACGTAGCAGTTTCAAGACAATAAAATCATTGCAGGCCTGTGTTATTAGGGTTAACAATTGCTTAAATCGTTAAAAAAAAGGGGGTGTGTGCTATCTGTCTTTTTAAGGGGTTACTATAATCAAATAAAGACTGTTATTACTCGAAGTTGTTTCCAGGTCTGAAATCTGGTTATATTTTAACAATACATTAAAGTAATATTAAACTGTATTACTTGTGCTATGTCTTGCCCAGAAAAGATAATATTTTCAGCCACATTATAACTGTACGTACATATTATCCGTGTTTTGATATGAATCTGAATTCTGAATCAGATTTCAGAATGTTCAGATCATATAAATGAAAGATTATTACCAGGCCATTGTATATGCTTAGTACTAGTAGATAGCCCTCGAGTAACTTTACGCGAAATTCAACAAGCAAAAGATCTGAACATGGTTACTAGAACCACAAAAACTGTAAACAAAAAGAAAAGAAGAAGTAACTTACGCCAGGGACAAACTTTACTGTAGAACTTAAACTCCAGTTGCAATAAATTTTAAATAGCTATTTCTTGAAGTTTTTAATTATCATTTACATATTAATTGATAATGTATGAAAAACAGTAGACTATACAGAAACCAAATGGAAATACGAAAATTTAGTGTTTTCACATTACACTACTCCTACTTCCAGTGGCTCAGCGGTATGTTTGTTTTGGGAATTTGCCTAAAGCTACTCGAAGGCTATCTGCGTTAGCCGTCCCTAATTTAGCAGTGTAAGACTAGAGGGAAGGCAGCTAGTCATCACCATCCACCGCCAACTCTTTGGCTACTCTTTTACCAACGAATAGTGGGATTGACCGTCACATTATAACACCTATACGGCTGAAAGAGCAAGCATGTTCGGTGACAGGGATTCGAACACGCGACCCGCAGATTGTGAGTCGAGCACCTTAATTAACCCCAGGTTATGATAGGACCAGCGGTAAGTCTGCGGAATTATAACGCTAAAAATCGGGTTTTGATACTCGTGGTTGGCATAGCACAAATAGCCCAATTGATAGTTTTGTGCTTCACTACGTAGAAATACATTTTAGTATTTTACAATGAAATTGCAAAATAGAGGATTTATACCCCCCCCCAAAAAAAGGTTGAATTTCTTAGTAAAGGAAATTCGAAAGTGCAATTACTAATTTATTATGAATAGAATGTAATATTCATAACTTTCGACAATTTTCAAATAAATGCGCATAAAGGCTGTCAATACACAATTTAAAGGTTATCAAAAGGACAGCTTACATAAAAAATATGGTTTCTAAACAAATAAAGAACAACTGAAATGTATCAGAATATTATGGAGTGCAATCTGTATTTCATAAAGCATTTAATTACAGAAATATGTTTATCGTTTGTAATTAAGCACAAAGCTACACAATGGGCTATCTGTGCTCTGCCCACCACGGGTATCGAAACCCGGATTCTAGCGTTGTAAGTCCGCAGACATACCGCTGTGCCACTGGGGGCAAAATATGTTTAATATTGAAATTTTTATAATAATAAAATATTAGTATATTTTCATGTTCGGTCTGATTTTTGTTCCTGATATAGAATGAACTGGTTAGCGAGAATACATTTCGAGGAAAAAAAGCCACTCTAACCAGTTTACGAATCCAGTGAAAAGTGATCGTCCACTCCAGAATCAAGTACAGACCCGTATTTTTCTTTGATTTAATCAAGAGTGTTTTCATTGTGTTTTACATATCCAATTCAGTCTGTTTATTTTTTGAACAAACACAGTTAGGTTTAGCTTAGCTCAGTATTATTTCAAAATTTATTCTGCCGATCCTTACCATATAAAGCAGTCCTAACTTAAACTGAAGAGATCAGTTGAACTTGAGAACACTACAATTAGAAACAAATAGGAAGTTTTTAAATTTATGTATTAACCTACCTAACAGATTTAGAAAAGTATTAGAATCTGTTGTGTGCATATCATGCGTTTTTACTTTTTATTTCAATATAGAATGTTCTGAAATTTGTCAATTATTCGAGTGTATGTGCATTTTTCGCATAACGTATGGTCAAGAAGGTCTTTAGATTACTTTCCCTATAGCTACCCATTGTTTTATGTTATTCTAATGAGATTATACATGTTCTGCCTGTGGAAGAGATAATTGTAAAACTGCACCTTGTGGATGAAAATGGACAGCAGTGTACTTCAATGATAGGCCAGACGATATTTCGAGGTTGTAACCTCCCTTATTTTGAAATTGGAATGCTTGAAGCGCTAATACATTTCAGTAAGTCTGACCTTACCGGTTTTAAGTAACGTAATGGTTAGTCAGTCTGGAACGAACTTCGAAGAAGAAAAAGTTTTGGATCTAGCTCTCCAGTAAAAGCAATCGTCTATCACATGTAACGAATTTATTATCATATCTATTTATTTTAATATCAACGTTTGTTTAGATTAAGTTTATATTTAAAAACATGCATAGCTTATACTGTTAGACATGTATTGCGAAACTCCCGCCTATTCTCCAAAGTTGAAGAAGATTCTCGAGAGTAAGAATCAACAATATATGTATGTAGATAAACGCTTAAATTTGTATTGTTACGAAATCTGAATTTTCTAGATAGCCTCCACACGCCTATAAATATAACCAAAAATGAGTATCTATTATTAGTTTGCTACAGTCAATGTGCTATAAACTTCGGAAGCTATAACTGTGATTGTGATAACGCTTATTAAAGACAGTGTTTTTGTGAATAGTCAATGGATGGCGCTGTATTCCCTATCATTGCTGTTATGTCAGTTGGTTATCGCACTGCCACCATTGTTTTTGACTAATTATTTGTTGTTGTGAATAGGGTTGAACTGCCTGTTGATGAAAGATAATTACAATTAATTTCGTAGGGATAAAAATATAATTTACACCTATGAACAATATTGTGATGACATGAGGTAGAAAATATTGATAACTGAACACATAAATACTATATTGTTAGAACAGGAGTATATCGATTGTGTGAGAAATGACAATTTACGTATTTATATGAATATCCTTATACTTTCAAATAAGACAGAAAAATATTTTTGTAATTAGTCAACGCCGACAATAACAATAAAAAAGTTTATGGAAACAAAACCTACTAAGTTTCAGTGAAAAAAACGAAATATTTGAATTTTCAAAGTAACGCATTTCCTCAATTTTAAAACAATACTACGTCAACTGTATATCTTCAATTTTTTTACTTTTTTTTCTCATTCATTCATATGCGACTAATTTCCCAATTTTTGGGAAATAAACATCAAGAATTTGAGACGCAAACAAATCATTAAAAAATGCTATCTGTGTTTTTAAACGGTCCGAGATCTGGGTATATTTCACTCAAATAATCTACTAAAATAATATAAAGACTGTTACTAGTAGTTTCTATGTATGAGAAATGATAAATTTTAAAAGCGCATTAAAATAATACAATGCTACTTAGGCTCTATCTGGCTCATGCTATATAATATTTTCAAACATATTATAGCTGTATTACCAGGTCTTTGACGTGTGTCTGACTTCTAAACGAGATTTCAGAATGTTCAGATAATGTCAAAGAGGTTAGTTCCAAGTTACTGTATATACTTATTACCAAAGTCTCACCTAGATTTTAATGATGGTTACTACAATCACAAAAATTGTGAAAAAATAACTTACATTCCTGACAAAGGTCCATATACTTTCTCAAGCCGATGTGCTCTCCTTAGGATTATAGAACTAGAGTTGTAAAAACGAATTATTAACATCTTAATTGATAACTGTCAATGTTTTAAAAACAATACGTGTTTTCTTGTTGTTGTTAGTGGTCTTAAGGAAACCAAAGAGAACTAAGAAATGTTTTTTAGTGTTTTCACCTAACACTCCATTCGTTTCATAGGAAATGAGAATTTACCTTAAAATAATTTTACCTCTCCTCAAAGTTTAATAAAAGGTGCTGTATCTTTAATTACCACCCCTAAATTTCGTGGTTCGCGTCCCTTTGCTGCAAACGCTCTCCGCATTTTGGGGTCGTGCGTGGGGTTTTTGCGATAGTGATGGTCAGATTTCACTATGAAAAAATGAACAAATCCCTGATGAGTGATGACTGTTACGCTCGTTAATTCCCACATTTCTCTTCTTACTCCGCTAACGTATCAGTGCAGTCTCGCAATATATTTATTTTTCATAACTTAAACCTTTATTTTCATGCACGCTTTCTGGTGATTAAAAACATACACCACTAAAGCTTGATAGCACGTTACGTCATCACTTATCACGTCCTGTATTCATACAGGTAGGCTGAAAACTCTCATAACTTTTCAGTTGGTATTACTACGTCGAACTTACAGGTTTTAATTCCCGTTACAAATTACTGAGGGAAGACTCCTCGCTTACCCTGAAGCTTATTAATTGCCTGATATGTTTTCTATTAGTGTAAGTAATAGTATTATGTTTTTATCTTTCTTTTGGAAGGAGAGTACGAACAAGTTTCGGAAAATCAAAATCAATATTCTTATAGCTATTACTTATGTTATGTATGATAAGTCATTTAAACAACATTATTGGTAGCATTTTTCATGGGAACTTTTCGACAAGCGTAACGTGTCAGGGAATGTTAGGTATTATCAAGATAAACCCATTAATTTCATGTAGTAATAAGTTTCCTTGAGTTTAGATGTTCTACTTGAACATTTTTTTAAATTAAGCACAAAGCTACACAATGGGCTATCAGTGCTCTGCCCACCACGGGTATTTAAACCCGGATTCTAGCGTTGTAAGTCTGCAGACATACCGCTGTGCTACTGGGGGCTCTACTTGAATAAGAAAAACTTTAAATATAATAATAAAATAGCATGCTGCATTTACATATCACGAAAAAACGTAACATTTGTTTTTGACTGATTATTAACAATGTTTAAGATGAGCCATGTCGTGTTTCAGAAATGATATAATTATGAAAGATTGAATAATATAATCCAAGTCAAATACGATAGTAGAATAAAAAGCGTGAATGATAAATTAAATCGAACCCAATAATAAAATAAGAAAACTTCTTTCTTAATACAAATGTAATTGATAATGAAATAGTTCCACGAAAAAAAAGAACAGTAAGAACTAACTTTCAGCATTCTAGTAAGAACTGCATGAATTCCATGCATTTTTATTTGAAAGTCCTTAATTATTTTGCATCTGAACGTTTAATATCACACAAATACACGTCAGCATGAGTAAAATATCAAGGACATGTTAGTTTCTCTCAGTATATTGATTTACCGTTTGGTAGTAAGTGTAAATAACTGGAAGGGCTACAGTTTCATGGAGTTAAACGGCTGAGTTGAGGTGAGAAAGCAAAATGAGAGTGGATACACCTGACTTTCATGTAGAAAATATCACTGTCCACCTTTATATAGTGTGTTCTAGTTCACAGCAATCTCTCCCACGAGAAATCGTATGTCAATACCAAAGGTATGTGATCCAGAACAAAAAGGTAGGTAGAGAGAAAGGAAGTAAGCCACATTTTTTTGACGAACGTTCTTTTGTGAAAATTACACACACACACAACTAAAAACGCATACCTACGAAAAATTTTGAAAATTTAGGTGAACACAAAATGTTCACCCGACAAACTAAAAAAAAAAAAAGACAGGAAATGCAAAATACGTGCTTGTATACCACAATGTCTTAACACACGCAACACGTAGAACATTATGTGGAATGTTATCATTTATGAATCTATTGCGTTCTTTAATAGTACTTTATGTGTAGAACCCCAAAATAAATAAATTGTCAAATACGTTTGGAAGTACTAAATATTACTATGTCCAAAACTAATCGACGTTAAGAATTGACAAACTTTTATAGAGCTGTTTGTGTATTAATTATATGTGAGCCACCAGTTGTTAGAATTTTATGATCACTTTTGTAATGTGACAGTCAATCCCACTATTCGTTGGTAAAAGAGTAGCCCAAGAGTTGGCGGTGGGTGGTGATGACTAGCTGCTTTCCCTCTCGTCTTACACTGCTAAATTAAAGACAGCAAGCGCAGATAGTCCTCGTGTAGCTTTGCGCGAAATTCAAAACAAACACAATACTTAATGTAAAGAAAAAAACTGACCGAAAAAATGTAGGTGAAATCACTTATTTTCTGTGTAAAATACATAGGAAATTACTGCACTAATTAGTGGAGTTACTTGACAGCATATTTCTTCACATTTTTCATATGACTCGTATGTTATTAGGTATCCTAGAATGGATCGACAAAGCTGCAATTTGACTTATATAACTTAGAGTGTATATGGACTTTTTCGGCAGTTCTAGGGATAACATATCCACGAAATATTCCTTGAAAGTGTCAGTTCAACTTATATTTTTGGCAATGCTACTAAAGCTATCTGCCGCCATCCTTAATTGTTAACTATTGACTATAGGTAATACAAAGAAACAGAAACACCATACCACCCACCATCCATGCTGAAGGATAGACAGTCAAGACGTAGGCAGTTTAAAGTGCGGGCAATAATTTGTGGTATCACACGGATTCATACCCTGCTCGTCAGCTCCGAAATGCAGAGCTCTACAGAAGCAATCCGCGCTTTATCAGTTGAAACTAGTAAATAGATTTTCGTATTTCTTTCATATCATGAAGTTAAACCGAGACCCACTCTCTTATGATGACTGTTTGTGTGTTTATATCAAGTAATTATGTGTATCATGTCACTGTAAGTTGATTGATTGTTCACGGTATTCACGTAATTGGAAACTAAGTTAAACTATAGGATTCGAATCAATAACCTCTGTTTTTTTTTTGTTTTTGAAAGGTATAAATCTAATATTTCATTTTGATTCTCAAAATCAGTTAGAAAATCTGATCATTTACCCACTTCTTATAAGGGCGCCATATTTGCAGTTCTCTTACGAAGTAATTTTGTTAACATTTTAATCGTTACTAAAATACGATTGCCAACTTTAATGTATTCACTTTCTTCTACCACAGTATAATGTTTAACATTTATGTCTTCTTGTTGAAATTAGTTATTCCACATTCAACCCATTTTTTCATTAATAGTAAAACGGAACATATTTTAGTAAAATTTGATCCAACAGTGATTTCATTTAAGTTTCAGAAAGTTTCAAATTTCCAGTGACTCTTAGCAAGAATGATCAACAGGAGCCGATATTTTATATGTTCCTCTTTGATCTATATATATCTGGTCATATTCCAGTGGCCCGGCATGGCCAGGTGGTTACGGCACTCGACTCGCAATCTAAGGGGTGAGGGTTCGAATCCCAGTCACACCAAACATGCTCGCCCTTTCAGCCGTGGGGGCGTTATAATGTGACGGTCAATCCCACTATTCGTTGGTAAAAGAGTAAGTAGCCCAAGAGTTGGCTGATGACTAGCTGCCTTCCCTCTAGTCTTACAATGCTAAATTAAGGACTGCTAGCGCAGATAACCCTGGTGTAGCTTTGCGCGAAATTCAAAAAACAAATAAACATATTCCAGTATTTCGGATGGGGTTTGTGTCATTTTTTAAGTTAGAAAATACGCTTTTTTTTCACAGCTCTTAAGTTTTAAAAACAGGAAAAAAAAATACGTGAGAATTTGCACGTCACAAAAATCTTGAAAAGTGATGTTCTTTGCAACCTTGAATGTAGGAACTTAACAGAGTTGTACGTGTTGTGTGAATGATTTCGCTCTGCCGTTTTGAGCCCTAATTCTTCGTTTTGCCCAACTCTAAACAGTGGTCTGAAACCAAACTTTCCAAGAAGATTATATCTGATAATGACCAGGTCGCTCTAATCGCACTTTTCTACATAATATTTTTAAAGTCTGGATGATTATTCGTGGTCGCTTTTTTTATAAGTCAAAATGCAACAATCTGTTGGCAATGCAACAGTTGGCTGAAAAATAGGCCTACACGTGTTATGAGTTTTATTAAGTCTGGTTTCCATGTTTACAAGTAAAATATCTGTAAAACTTTGATACATAAGAAAGTACTTTCACGTTGTTCAATTTTATCTGTTGAACATTATTACAATACAAATTATATAGATACTTATTACTGGGAGTTGACATTTACCTCTGACACTAAGCTATCTATCTGTCCATGCTCTCATATTGGAATTTTACAACACCACGGGTTCCGGGAAACGCTTTCTTAAAAAAAAACAAAAAACAAAAAAAACGCAGCGCTCTTGAAGATTATTTTTATAATTAAGATCATTTACAAAATGACATGACTCGTGATTTCCTACAAACACACTGAAATATGTATATATGTATATATATACATTCATAAGGCCTTTACCACTGTGAAACTGTTTTCTCTCACTATAGTCTGTGAGAAAGGACATTATATACGTATATAGTCAAAATAAAAATTGTATTTGTTTGAAGTTAAGCACAAAAACTACAGAATGGGCTATCTGTGCTCTGCCCACCACGGGTATCGAAACCCAATTTATAGCGTTGGTAGTCCGAAGACATTCCGCTGTGACACTGGGGGGGGGGTAAAATTTTAAACAAACATTACACATTACACGCACACATTACACTAATTTCTCCATTCTTGCTATTTTGTCAGACCTAAATTTGTTCATATAAGTCTTATGATTGGCACCATATTCCTTTCCTGTCACATTTTTTTGTTTCTTTGCAGCGAAAGATTTCTGATATTCAAAAAGAAAAAACCCCAAAAAAAACAAGAACGCCCGTTTGATAAATCTGACCTCCAAATACATTCTTTGCGACTTCTCATCTTCTCAATTGAAAGCAAGGAACCGATTAACCTAGACTGGCTTGGTGAAGGAGCCACCAAGGATCTTAAATTATTCAAGGTCTTTGTTTTCTGTTTCCTTTATGCCCAATCTGTCTTTTGCTAGCTCTTTTTTTTTTGTACTTTGTTCCATTGCAGTCTTGTGTCTTTTAAGTCTACTGCAATCTTTTTGAAATTGGTTAATAGAATCTTGGCTTAGTGTTGACAATAACAGTAGTTGACATACTGATCTATTGGTATATTGTCAATCGTAACAATAACCGAGTAACTTAATTAATGTTTTTTTTTGTTTAAACTCATAACATACGTAAATTAATATGTAAAAAATACAGACCGAATTTTTCTTTAATTACGAGATTTCGACCCGCTTACTAGAATCCTTCATCGGGCAACAGTGTACTGAACAATTCAAATTTGTTTCTCTGTGTTTGAGATGTCTAAGCAACATTCTAAACAATATCTACTATCTGGTATTAAAGTTGTTAATTTACAAAATGCTGAAAACGAATTATAACAAGTACAGATTTACTTAAATACTAGCAGAATGTTGATCGTAACCATTAATGTTTGTATAGTATTGACTCTAGAAAAACCAGAAACACTAATATCTTACTATGATGCTTATTCTAACAATAACTGTGTTACTTGAATCTTGCTATAGTACTGAAACTAACTTTTGTTCGATTATTTTTTACGGCGCTGACTGTTACAGTAACTGAGCTTCTTGATTTTAATGTAATGATGTACGTATTGGGTGGCTTCAAATGTTTGTACACCTTTTACAATATAATAACTTTTAAATAAAGAATGCAGAAGCACTTAGAGAAGTACATGCTGATCAATGTACTTTCACGTTTTTCATTTCCTTATAAGCTTCGTCGACCTTGTAGCATTTCTGCGGGTATCTTTTACACATTGACAAACCGACATTTGGAAATGGTGCAGATATTCCTCTGACATGATCCATATAATCGACATAGCTTAACGTGGGCTATATACTGTAGCATCAACTGTTCCCACAGCCAAAACTTTCAGTATAATTATTTCTGGAAAATATGCCACCCAGGCCAAATATCTCGCATCGTCAAACCAGGGGTCCGATAGGGTATGCCCAGTGCTTCACAAACGTAAAATAGTGTGTTTTTAGTTCTTGGTGGATGAAATGCGTTAGTAAAATCATCAACTTTCGATTTTTGTTTTATTGTGGCTAGGTATTTAAATCTACTGAATACTAGACACTGATTGGTTTTCAGCGATTCATGCACTTGTTCCTCAGTGGTATATGTGTTTTCATCTCCCCAAATTGGAAAGATAATTGAACTTGATAATTAAGTTGTGAGGAATTTACCGTCATAACCAATCCAGTCGAGACAAGCGGTTACTCTCCGTGACGACAGCTTTCGTTGTCTTTTTTGAAAAGCTGTTATACTGTCTGAATTTTGTACTCACGAAAGTTCGGGTGTTTGATAAAAATCGTAATGGTGTTTGGTATGTTAATCTTAGCGGAAACCTCCCTCACAATACTTTCGAATAGTTCACTATTCTTCTTCTGAAGAAGAATGTTGAACTATTTGAAAGCGCTCGAGTTTTGAGTCTCGTTTGAAAACCATTACTTAAATACTATCTGTTGACGAAATTTTGAATCTTGGTTTTGGTCAAAACTATGAGATAGAATATAACCTGGGGGTTTTTAGACTAACATATGGGCCCGTAGTTAGATAGTGTGTCAGGCTGGGGATTAGAAAGTCGAAGGTTCGAGCCCGAGATATTGCACTGAATGCACTCCGCATTTTCATTTGTGGGCTCACTTTAGAAGTAACAGTCAATCCCCCATTCCATTAAGAGTAGCATGTAGCGGTGGGTGCTGCTAGTTGGTTGTACTCCCTTTGGTCAGCAGCTCAAATTTAGGACAGCTATGCCTAACCCTTAGGATCTTTAGCCGTTTAACCAAAGATACCGTTCAGGTTGGAAATACCAAACACCAGACCAATGAATGCTATAGTGTATGTTTTATCTTTCTTAGTTAAAAATGATTTAAAATGTGCATAGCCATTTGTAACCTCCCTGACCACCTCTACTTAAGTTTGGTCGTTCAACGCTCACCTCAGGACGTAGAGACCCTTCATCATTGAGTCGCTTAAGCTATCTCTTAATTACATTGTAATTCAGGTCGTAGTACATTTATATGAATTATTATACACTATTTAGAAATTATAAAATAAGTAAATGAGAACAGACAAATATGAAGATTATAATAAATATATCTATAACACAATATACACATATCTAGATGATGGTCTTATGTACGAACGGTTATCTAAGAGTATGGAGCTCAGCGATAACCGTATATTGAGTTTGATGCATGATAAACCATAGAATATGAGCAATACGAAGCTACAGAACAAAACGTTACAAAATAGTATTGCAAAATATTGCAATATTAAATGAAGTATTAACAGATTATCTTGTGTTAAGCTTATAATTTTCAATCTAAGGAAATCATCTTAGAGATTATAATGCAATAATTTCAGTTTCTCACAAAGGGTAAAAGTAAAGTTTAATGTTTAATAATAATAAAAAAAAACAATAAGTTATTTTATAGTGAATATAAATACTTTGAAATAAATATTTGGAAATTTCAAATGATGAAAGTTGATCAGTCGCTAAAGTTAGACTTAAGTCTTTTTCATTTTGTCTTAAAAAAGCTTCATTATGAACTATTCATACCTAGTTCTATTATAACTGTTTACTTGATTACTAACTATTAACTAACTAGAGCGCACAAGTAAAGCAAGTGTCTATTCGAAGGCTTGTGCTGACGAGATAGAATACAAACATTTAAAATAAAATGTATTCATTACTTTTTATTGCTCGCAAAAATGCAACTAAACTCTGATGTTTAGTCTTTGAAATAAAAAGTACGTACTTTTTGTACATACATATGTATACTGTATATATATAAAAATATATAGACAGATATTATAATATTGTTACGTCTCTGTGTTCGTTTGTTAATTTTCCGTAAAAAAGTTTTCCGCAGAAACTTTAGCGATACAAGTCCTTTCTTAAATAAAACTAGTTTATTCTTTCTCAATACAAATTTTGCAATACACTTAATTCTCTCAGCTACACGAGGGCTATCTGCGCTAGCCGTCCCTAATTTAGCAGTGTAAGACTAGAGGGAAGGCAGCTAGTCATCACCACCCACCGCCAACTCTTGGGCTACTCTTTTACCAATGAAAAATCGTTGGTAAAAGAGTAGCCCTATAGTTGGCGGTGGGTGGTGATGACTAGCTGCTTTCCGTCTAGTCTTACACTGTTAAATTAGGGACGGCTAATGCGGATAGCCCTCGTGTAGCTTGGCGCGAAATTTATAACAAACAAACTCTCTAATGATTTATTAGTTCTACGAAAAGTACGGAACTCTTTAGTATGGTGTAGTAATTTAGGATTTGTGATTGTCCTGCACAATAACAAGTTAGTAAGATATTATAAAAATTCCAACAGAGTTTAATACCAATATATTTGATAAACAAATTTTTGGTACGATTAAGTAGGTTTTGAAACAAATGTTTGTCATAAAATCCGTTCATAATAAATATTGTTTACTTACTATAACTGTACGACTTCCACAGCTCAACAAACTAATGATGAACAAGACTGTGACAGTGGTGGCTTACAGAGTACGTACAATATGTAGCTATTCAGGTAAGTGGATTTTGAATATTATCTGACATAATTCCAACTTCAAAGACATAATAGATACCTAATAGTGATAACCAGATTCCACACAACTCACATTTTTATAACACTAGTATACTTTCCATTGGCTATAACTGCTGATTTCAACGGTAATAACAAGTTTACTGTCCATTCCGTAACCACTCTGATCTTCTACTTATATTGTCATTTTTTGTACTGCTACCCCACCACATTACTTTTCTAACTGTAATTAATTTTAATTATTCTGCCATTATAATTACGGCTAAACCGAACTAGACATCAACAGTCTCATTTGCTGTTTCCCATTTTGAGCTTACTATATCTAAGCCTGACTACGTGATAGTTTTTAGTGTTGGTAAAATGTTGCCATGTTTAATTACGTCATCACTTTTATGTTGATAAGCCTTATAATATTGTTTTACTAATGCTGCAAAACTAGTAATGTCATTATTAGTTGTAGTCCTAAATGTAGCCGTACCCCAGAGTTCTGTGTTATTAAACCTTCTCATACTGTCCTTTCTAGTATCACTATGCCTAATTATAGCTTCATTTATCCCCGAGAAGAAGGTACATCTTCTGAAACTGCCATGGTTTAGGTTTTAACTTTTTTATTACTTTATTTTTTGAGATTCTACGTGTTGTAATGGACTTATCCCTATTTCTTATATTTCGCTAAGCCACATGTTGCTGAATTAGCTATATTATGAGTGAAAACGTTTATGTTGTTTCCTAACGAAGCAATATTTTTCTCTTTAAAAAAACATATCGCTTTTAGCTATAACTTGTTTTGTAGACATGACGAAACTTACGTTTTCCACGTGCTAACTTTTAATAGGTGGATCATTCTTACCTTTATTAAAGCCACACTTGTTCCAGATGTTCCTCATGAAATAATGGTAGCTGTATTCGTTTTTCTGAATAGATATTAATGTTTTAAGCACTTTAGTTTATTTTGAATTGACGCATAGCTTACTTGAATGATATTCTCCATCGGTTAAATCCCACTATTCAGTTATACAAGAGTAGCCCAAGAACAGTTTTATGCATAATTACTAATATAAACAAAACCAAACTATTCACCTTAGAGTTGTACACTACCAAGTTTTCCGAACTCAATGACCTCAATGACCTAAGTATATCAAACATAATCGAATTACTTTTATAACGTATGCCTGAATTACAATTTTTCAGTCGAGATATGAGAAAACACTGCGCAAAAAACGATAGTTTTATAACTTATCACAGCCGTATCTTCAGCTTTGAACTAAACACATCTATCACGTAAAACTATCATAATACAGGCTTTAATTTTCACTTGTTTTGATTGGTTGATATCATGTATTCATTCTTATAGCGCACTCACGTCACTAAAGTGCGAAGCACTTTTTTACAGCAGTTGGAGGCATATTATGATTGAATACTAGCATTCACAGCCCGGGTTCGCTAACCATTGGGCCACGCTCGGTTCAGGATGAATAGGATAAGTTTTATATTTTGGTGGCAAATTAATTCTTATAACACAATATTTGCTTTGGAAAGTACATTTTAAACAATCTTACTTATCTTTAGTTGATAAACTGTCCATTAATACACAGTCATTCTTTCTAGGAATTGTCTGTTTACAAGAATAGAGCCAACTTTATTCTGTAGTTGGAGTATAATATGTGAATAGACAAAGTGCTAGATTTTAGAACTATAATTGAACAAATTTTATAATTTGTGTAGAAGGGGTAAATATACTACTATGGTATTGTGGGCTAAGAGTTTAACAGCGTGCAAAAAAAAAAGAAAAGAAAAAGAAAAAAATCTTTTAAGAGGTGGCGCTACAGAAAAACGTTTTAAAAATAGCAAGAAAGGAAAACACGTTTGAATAATTTTAATGTCTGTGTCAGGGAATCTCTGATTAATGAGGCACAGAAATATGTGAATAAACGTATTCAAGGAATAAAACTTGGTAATCATTTACCTCCCTTCTCATTTGTTTAAAGGAGTGTTTCTTAGATAGAACACCAATTATAGTTTCATTCTTTGTTCCCATACAGTTTCCTAATTATATTCTTATTCTAGAAAGATGTATACTTTATTTTATTTCATTTTCACTAAATATCTTTACTTGTTATACTGGTTATAACCATATACATCCGGACTTAGTTGAAAATCAACCAGTACTAGTCAAACGAGCTACCACCAGCTCCTGAAGTAAATCATATTGGAAATCATTCTACATAATTACTGTTATTAAAGCATTATAAAACTTATTTTTTCAGTCAGTGCTTTTCACTGCACCCATCAGAAGTCTTTGGATTTTTTATTTGTGGCAAAATTGTTAAGGCTATATGTTACCATTCCTGATTTTGAACTATTGAGCAGTGAGAAATCAGCCAATTAGCAGCACCTTACCATCCATCATCCACATTAAATAATTGACTGTTAGTCTTGTAGTGGACCCATAGCTTAAAATGCGGGGAATATTTTGTAGTAGCTCAAGGTTTCCAATCCAGCTCGACAACTCAGAAATTTAGAGCTCCGCCAACCTGTGCTCCCGTCACAGGTGACTTCAAAACCAAACATTTAACTCACAAATTAAGACTAACAACCAAAAACAGAGTCCCTGTTTTCTGTCGAGTTTAATAATATTATTTATGAATATTCTTTTAATTTATCTTTTATGTTTTATTTGTGTTATATTCATGAAAACTAACCTCAGTTTTTTTTTTTAATAACTTGTTTGGTTACTTGTGAAATATTTTACAGAGAACTAGCTGGAGTACCCGTCTGTTGGACGGGTGAAATAAAAGCTCGTTTGTAACAAAGGATAGGAAATTGTGCTTCTATTTTTTCTTAAC
>NW_013668126.1:131009-145613 GCF_000517525.1 Limulus polyphemus
AGTTAGGGCTGCACTTTACTGCACAAAGGATGCCGCCACAGCGGGGGAGGGGAGAGGGCGTGATGTAATAAAATATGACGTAGTTTCAAAGTTTTGCCATCAGAGGGCGCGTATTTGGAACGCGTTGCTAGGCCACCATGATAGGTGGCTATGACGTAATAGTTAAACAACATTATCACCTGAGGGCGCAGCTAACTTATGTAGGGCTGAAGTTATAGTTCGATACCAGACAGACGGCCATAATGGATGATTACGTAATAGTGCCACAAAGTTGAGAACGAGTTTCTAGGCCACCATGACTCATACAGTACATGTCTCATCATGTCTCTCATTAAATAATCCTTAAAAGGACGCTTAACTATAATTCATTAAATCATTTACAATTAAATCACCCTAAAAAGGATGCTTAACACTAATTAATTAGTTAATCTTAAAAAGGACAGTGAACGCGAATTCATTAGTTAATTAATTTAATCATCCTACCAACGTGTTTCTACGCGGTCATGACTCATACAATACATGTCTCAACAAGAATATAATTAATCATTAATTCGATATCTAATTAATTAAATTGTTACTAAAAAAGACGCTTAACACTCATTAATTAATTCATTTATAATTAAATCATCATAAAAAGGGCGCTTAACATTAATTCATTAAAGCATTTATAATCAATTCGTCCTAGAAAGGATGCTTAACACTAATTCATTAGTTAATTTAATCTTCATAAAAAAAAGGACACTTAATGGTAATTCATCAGTTAATTAAATTTTCTTACCATTTATTTGTCCTAAAAGGATGACATTTTAATTAAAACTAATTCTTTTAATTATCAGTCAAGTGTTTTTTAATGACGTGATATATTATTTATTGTAACATGAACACAGTTATATACATTTTTACCACGCAGTACACGTCTGTAGGTTTATATCGCCCGAAAAAGGGTGATATCATACAATAATTAAAACTTATACTCTGACTTTATACAATATTTTCCATCGTCAATAAAACGTTTATTATACAATAACACTTTTACTAATTTCACTTTATACAAAAAATAATTTACACATGTTTTACAAAGGCGGACTTTCACATATGTGTGTATGTATATGTATTTGATTACTATTATCTTAACAACTGTACGTCCATAGGATTTTAACAAATATACTGTGACAGTATTTCTACAAATCATCAACGTCTATATTTAATTATGTTAAAATTCATTATCTGTAATAAAAATAATAAATTATTGACTTACTGTATCCGTCCATTTTCTAAATAACCATTGATCACCTCCAAATGCACAGAACTCTTGTGAAAGTATGGACTACATAACTTCTTTCAATGTTCTGTAGGACATTTAATGTTTCACTTTCAGAAATCATTCATATTATAACTAATAATCGCCCTACAACTAAATATAATAAATGAACGAGTTACTGATTACTAATATTTAAAGTACCACAACTTCCAGACTGGCCACTATCACGAAACATGAATACAAATGTCTACATGTTGTTTCTATTATAAGTTCATAAAACTTATGAACTGTATTTGATGTGAAATAGAACATGCATATAGACAGTTATTGTGACAACAGGTGATCAAATATAAAGCTTTCTTCTACAGCACCTTGGAGATATTAATTTCACCAACATACAGTTTACCAAGACTGATTCATTGAAGATCACTGACCATCTTGGTTAAGAAATATAGAAGTTTAGAAATATTGTCGGATTAAAATTGTCAAACCTTGATACTGTTCAAATTTACTTCACAGCATACAATCTGGACTTTTAAGAATTACAAAGGTCACCAAGTGGTCACACACACAGAGAGTACACAAACCCACTACCGAAATACTAACGTCATTATTGATGATGATGACAAAACCTTGTCGAAACGTTGTACATTTGCTGTTATGTTAAACTTATATTAAAGTTTTTCTTCATTACCCATTCAAGCCGTCTCCAACCATTATTAGTCTCAAAGTGAGTTCCTCGTCATCGAATTTAACGTCATTATTGTCTACACTTCAAACAACCTAAGAAGAGAGGATGGTCACAGTCCGAAATGTTTAGTATTCATGGCTACTGACCATCTTGGTTAACAAAATATACAAAGTTAAAAAAAACAAACCATAGGATTAGAATGACCAAGTCTATTTCGCAATAACTGGCTAGCTAGTCCAAGTGATTAATATTTTTGGTAACATGAATTATATAATTCAGTGTTTGTCATATATTATGATACATACAAAACATCAGTTACAATGATCATTATATAAAATTAATAATAAACTCAACATAAGATTAATATTTACTCTTGCAGATCGCTAAATATATTCAATTAGACCTTAATGATAATACACAATATATTTAATAATGAACTCTACATTTGTACATTTAACCAACCAAGACAAATAACCGTACCATTACCTTGATCTGAGCCACCCAAGTCCTCTTAACCATATTCTTTTTTTTCATTATTACCACTGTCACTTATGTCACTCGCGATCCATCTAGTGCAGGAGTGAGGTGAAGAGATAAGTGTTTCTGAACACCCACAATTGCTTTTGGCCCTGGGTCGAATTTGGAAATTAATTAATTAAATCTAATTTGACTTAGAGTTAAAAGTTTTAAAACACAAACACATGTACATTATAATTTAATTAATGACATTTAAAAGTTCTTTACATAACATTTAAATGATTAACTTATTACTCAGCATAGATTATTACATACTGTGTCCAAAAACTATCAGAGTGTTTCAGTCCACTTAGAATAAATATTTCAAAATGAAAAATTGATTCATCACATGATCTCGAACTGAAGTCAAGAGAGAGTTAAATATTGGTGTTGTATGACCTTTAGTGTTAGTTATAACAGATAAAACTTTCGTTTGAATGTACGAAATAAAATAAAAGTCAATTATAATACACTGACATTATGTATTTACAATATACTTAAAATAGATGTTTCACTGTAAATATGTTCTTAAACATATCAGTTAAATACAATTTCTGTATTTAATTAAACTGTACGTTTCTATAATGTAGTTATCAATGATAAAACATAAATTATTGCATACCGTGCCCGACATACTGTCAGACTGTTTCAGTTGACTTAAATAAGTGAGATTTAATTATCTCATGTTTTGAAACAGTGTTGCTATATTTTAGACGAAGATATCAAATGCTGTATGTTGAGATCATTCACAATGGCCAATTTTGACATATCTAGCAGCAGTGATAAGTTTATTTTATATCAAAGACAGGACAAAGGTTTTGTTTGCGTAAACATTTCCATCAGGATTTATTACGCTAACAATCAATATCATAACAATTACAACCAGAAAATATACTAACTGTCTAAAATATCTGAAGAAAATTATTTTTAATCTTAACATGAAAACTGCTTTACAGACAGACTATTCAAAACAAACACTCAATATATTCATGGACAAATCTCTATTTTAGTTTATTAAAAATACTTCACTAAAAATATAATTTTTTGTAGGTGAAAGACTTATACGGTTAAGTGAAAGACTTCCAAATTTCGTGTAGATATACACATTATACTGAAAGTTAGAAGTATTAAATCTATAAAGACTAAACACATACAAAAAGGAGACGTGGTCGGTCCAATTGACTGAGCCCATGTTGCATTTAAAATAAAAATTACAAATACCTCCCTGCTTAGTTGGGAGTAACATTCCGTTTAACTTTAACGGTATTTAGATATGAAAACGTTTACAAATTTTAACTCACTGACAACTCAGGTAATTCAAAATTAACAATTTATTTAGAACAACTTATATATTCCTTTAACCATTTAATCCTTCGGGTGCCTTGTGATTACCTTCTTCCAGGTTCTGACGGTACTTTTGATGCATCATTTTGATTTCCCTAGATGATTCTTCGGGAATCTTTTGACAGCTGAAGGATCATATTAATTCTAGGGTGAAGAATTAGTAGTAGTATTATCTAGCAGTTGGTTAACATGTTTCTCAACTTTATTGAATCCAAGAAATCGTAATTAGATCCTATAATACAATGGTCCTGTTTACTCTTGAACTCCTTGAATCCACTTCTGCTCTCCTTTATAATCAAATGCAATCACAGATTGGCCAGCTTGAAATTGTCATTACTGTAAATTTCTGCGAGTCGTTACTCAGTCTATATGCTTTTTACGTACATCTATAGAAGGACATGGTTTCAGAAAGTAGCTGAGTCCATAGCAACCTCCCTAAACATATCACAGTTGGTCTTTCACTCGTTGATATTTGACCATCATAAATAACTTCTGGCAAGCGATTTCATCTTGATAGTTCTCTTCATCTAGAAGGTCTAAAACCTATGAGCTTTACTTGCCTAAAATGATGACCCTCATTCCGCACAATAAGCATCTTTGGCTTATTGTCATCTTGTTTCTACGGCTAATGAGAAATTAGTAATTTTTTCTGCACCAAACTTGTCTCATTTTTCATCAAACGAAACACTTGTTTCAATGTCTCCACTAGACATGGGATATTCGTATTTAAATGCATTCGAATACATCTTTGGGAGTATTCATACTCGTATTCGAATATTTTGGTAGGGAAAAATAAAGTATTCGTATTCGTTGAATTATTTAGTGAGTATTTAATATTGTAAGAGTAAATGTCAACTTTTGTACTCATCAAATTTCTAAACTGTGATTATTACATCCGCAGCACGGTAATTCCTCTTTCAGTACAAGTTTCTCGTGGAACGAAGTTTGCACTAAAAGAGAAATTAACACCTTTATGTTCAGAAAAAAGGATAATATAATATGTCATTTCATAGAATAAAACCTTGGCTTTCTATTGGTTATAAATAATGTAGTATTAAACGTTAGAAAAACAAATTCTGAAAGAAATGATGTGACGGGTGGTGTGGCAAGAGGGGTCTGATTTTCTATTTTGGTGGCTATGTAACAAAACACAATGGAAGGCTATGAAAATTATGCTTTGCCTGAGCGATGACAGCATTATAATAAGTACTTTACGTTAAATTTCGTATTTCTTGGAGGGATGATAAATAAATTAAAGAAGAGAGGATGCCTAGAGAAAAAAAAACATTTTTCACACTAGGGAAGATTCAGTATTTTTTTAGCTAAGAGTTTATGCTATATTCATTGGTATAACATGAACAAAAATTATTTTAATTAGATCTTGAATGTAACTTATTAAAGCATAGTGACATGTGCAGTAAGTGATGCACGGGAAAATAGGGTTAGATCTTTATTGAAGATTCCCCAAGAGAAATTGGATAACCTAGATACTGGTGCAGCAAGCTTATTTTTCATAATCAAACTGTGCTTGCAGATTTGGTGACAGTAATGGAACCTTTTGCAGAGGCAACAGATTTCACCCAGGATCAGAACATTGTTACCTCCAGTTATATAGTGCCACGTGTTTATAGGCTGATGATTGAGACTGACATCATGCAGACCAGATATATTTCAATATTTTCTCTGCATTGAATAAATCTGTTTATGCCCGGCTGACTCATTATGAGCGATAAAGTGGCATTGGATCCCAGATTTAAACTTGACTGGTGCTTCACTAGACTTATGGTCTATGAATCCAATCGAATGCTCTTGCAGCAAGAAGTCAAGAAAGTTTCCTCTACAAATAATCCTAAAACCATGAAACTAAAACAGGACTTCCCCCTCTCGCAAAAGAAGTAGGCTCTTTAGTTTCTTTGCTGCCTCCAAGAAACCAACCTTCTCATCTTCAGAGGATACATAGATCAACTTCTACCTTGATGGTCCTGCATTCCTGTAGAAAACAACCCTGTATTGGAAGATACACGAAAAAACTTTACTACCCAATCTCTACTAACCAAACACTACCCGAATGTTACAGCATCATCTGCCCCATTGAGTATTTGTTTAGCAAAGCCCCTCAGACCTGATCGCTGCCGTCTCACTGACAAGACATTTGAGAGACTGATGTTCATAAAGAACAACAGACAGTTATTATATCTATAAGTCTCCTTTAAAAATATATTTTTCTTTTAAGACTTTGTTATTGCATTTTGAAAAATAAAAGTATTGAAATGTTAGTATTTGTTCAAATTTTGTTTTGTTTCAATTTCTAAATAGTTTGTTTCATAAAATATAAGTATTGAAATCTTATCATCTGCTGTTTTATCAATATTGCATATTACCTGACAAAGTATTCATGTATACATTCCTATGTATTCGTATTCGAATATTTAGCATTTTTGCTATGTTCGTTGCCGTATTCATATTCATAAAAATATGAAGTATTCGTATTTGTATTTGATTACTGATCTCCATTATTCTCCCCATCCTTGGTCTGCACAAACCTCTCTAGCAATCCATTAGTTATAGAACGGTAGTGTGATGGCTTCAAATGTCAAATACTTTTCTTTTTCATGAAGTTTCGAAACTTCTCTGACATAAAATGGGGTCCGTTATCACTGAGTAACTGTTCTAGTGTTCCGTTTCTAACAAATGCATTTCTTAGCATATCAGTTGTGTCGCTTGCCGAAATAGATTTCATCCTGAAAACCTCTGGACATTTGGATTGTGTATCTACTACAATGAAGAGCATCTAAATTCGACTTGGGCAAGTTGCCGTGGCAACCTAGGTCATTTCCATGGGTGAAGTGATGCTAACCTTGCCATACTCTGGATCTACATGCTACACATCCTTTGCCCATCATACATAACTTATGGCAAACGATCTCATCATGACAGTTACCTCTATGTAGTAGCTATAAAACCTGTGAGCGTACATTTCCTAGAATGAGGACCCCCATTTTGCTTATTGTCACCCTGTTTCTAAAGCTAATGAATGGAATAAAGTTCTTTGTTGGTTTGTTCAGACTAACAATTTGTAATGTATCTATACACTTTTCCTAGAACAGAAATCACGCCCAGTTTACGATTCATTGTCATATGCTACCAGCATAAAATGTCTTTCGTATACAGTTTGATCCCCCCAAAACACAAAGTTTGTCAAAATGAGAAGTAACCTCGTCATTACAGATGAGAAAAGCTTATAATTATTCTGTCCTTTGAGAAAGAACAAAATTATTTCAAATTATTATAACTTAAAAAGTAGGATAAATATATATTATTCTATCGTAAGTGGTGAGATTAAATAATTATTTATATTGAGTATTTCAAAAATAGAGAAAGAACACTGTTACGTGACATACAGAACAACTGTAAAAACCACGGGTTTCGGAAAGGCATTTAATGATTTGTTTCTGAAGTTGAAAAACAGACACTCATTCATCAGATGAAAAGAAATATGATACAATAACAGATTATTTGATAGTATAATACTGAATCTGTTAGATGGTAAGTGGTAGCTTCCTTGGGCATCTCTACTCTAGGTGATAGCTATAAACTATGTAATGTAAGATAGAACTATTCTACAAACGGTAGGTAGCTTCGTTGGTATCTGTGTTTTAGGAGACAGCCATAAATTACGTAATGTAACATACAAACATTCTATAAGAAATGAACAGGCTAAAGTTAAACAAAATAGAAACTAAACTGTATTTAGATAAAAGTAAATGAAGGAAGCTATATTTATAAAATGATGATAAAAATAAACTTTACTTCAAGAAAACTTAAAACTGGCTGGACGGCGAAAGAAAATGTATAAAACAATCAGTAAGATGATTAAGGAAGCACAGAAAATACTTCAGAGCATGTCCTGTCTCTTCTAAGACAGAAACGAATCTCACAAACATCTGAAAGCACCGCTGTTCCGTGCGACACTATGTAATGCAACATACACCTATTTCATAAAACATTAAATAACATCCTTGACCATTTGTGCTCCGGGTGACAATGTAAGATGCAATTATTCTATAAGACTGAAGGTAGCTTCCTAGGGCATCTCTGTTCTAGATGACAATAATAAACTGGGTAATGTAACATACTACAATTCTATAAAACTGAAGGTAGCTTCCTGGAAACTCTTCTCTACGTGACATCTATAAACGAGATAATGTAACATACAACTATTATATAAAACGGTAGGTAGCTTCCTTGGGTATCTGTGTTTTAGGAGACATCTATAAATTAGGTAATGTAACATACAACTATTGTACAAAACAGTAAGTAGCTTCCTTGGGCATCTCTGTTCTAGGTGACAACTATAATATACGTAATGTAACATACAACTACTATATAAAACGGTAGGTAGCTTCCTTGGGCATCTCTGCCGTAGCTGACAACAATAAACTGGATAATGTAATATACATGTATTCTATTAAACAGTAAATAGTTTCTTTGGAAACCTCTGCTCTATGTGACGGCTATAAACTAGGTAATGTAGCATGCATCTATTTTATAAAACAGTAGGTAGCTTCTTTGGGCATCTTTGCTCTGTATGACAGCTACAAACTGGATAATGCAATATACAACTGTTCTGTTAGATGGTAAGTAGCTTCCTTGGGCATCTCTACTCTAGGTGATAGCTATAAACTATGTAATGTAAGATACAAGTATTCGATGAAACAGTATGTAGCTTCCTCGGGCATCTCTGTCGTAGCTGAAAACAATAAATTGGGTAATGTAACATACAACAATTCTATAGTACGTCAGGTAGGTTCGTAGGACATCTTTGTTTTAGCAAACAATTATAAACTAGGTATGTAAAATACAACAATTCTATAACTCCTTGGGCATCTCTTTTCTATGTTACAACTATAAACTAGGTCGTGTAATATACATGTACTCTATAAAACAGTAGGTAACGTCCTGAGGCATCTCTGCTCTATCTGATGGCTATAAAATAGTAATGTCACTTACAACTATTATATAAAACGGTAGATAGCTTCCTTGGGTATTTCTGTTTTATATGACAACTTTTAACTAGGTAATGTGACAAACAAGTGTTTTATTAAACAGTAGGTAGCTTATTTAGGCAGCTATGCTTTAAGAAACAGCTATAAACTAAGTAATGTAATACAAAAATATTCTATAAAACAGCAGGTAGCTTCCTTGGGTATCTCTGCACTAGGTGACGGCTATAAACTAGGTAATATAACATACAATTGTTATATAAAACGGTAAGTAGCTTCCTTGGGGATCTGTGTATTAGGAGACATCTATGAATTAGGTAACGTAACATTGAACTATTGTATAAAGCAGTAGGAAGTTTCCTTGGGCATCTCTGCTCTAGATGACAGCTGTGAACTAAGTACTGTAAAATACAACAAATCCATCATATAGTAGATAAGTTCGTCGGGGATCTCTCCTTTGCTCAAGGTGACAGGGATAAACTAGGTAATATAATATACATCTATTCTATAAAACAGTAGGTAGCTTCCTTTGGCATCTCTGCTCTAGGTAACAGCTATAAACTGGGTAATATAAGATACAACTATTTTATACAACAGTACGTAGGTTCCTTGAACATCTCTGCACTAGGTAACAGCTATGAACTAGGTAATGTAACATACAACTATTGTATAAAACAGTGGGTAGGTTCTTTGGGTGTCTCTACTCTATGTGACAGCTGTAAACTAGATAATATAATATACAACTGTTCTATAAAACAGTAGGAATCTGAAATACAGGGAGACACGTGGAACAGAAAGAAACACAAAAAAGTGAGGATTACACTTACGTGCTGGCCATGTGGTTGCACTAAAAGAAATGCCAAATAAGATAAAACAGTATCGTAACAAACTAGATAAAATCTAATTAAAATTAACTCAAAGTATAGCTAACAGCATCAAACATGTTTAGTACACAATATAAAATCTGGATTAAAAAGAAAAAAGTAGAGATCTTTTACACACACACACACCCATTAAATTAAGTTAAATAATACAAAAGTAAAAATATATTAATATATGATCAGATAAAAAATTGCAGTTACAAAAAAATATATTTAAAAATTATATATAACCTTACCCACAAAAATTTAGGAAATATAATCTTTACAAATTTATAAATAGTAGATTCATAACCCCCCAAAAAATAGAAAGGGAATTACACTTACTTGCTGGCCATGTGAGCTGCACTTGAGGATAAATAGAATAAGAATATCTCCAGCTATTATAACAAATTTGGGGATCAGTGATCAACTGATTCAAGTTCTCATTTTCTTAGTTATCCTCTGATAGTAAAATCATGTGTAAAATTGGAACTGGTTCACGTCCGTCAGGATAGGAACTGATGGGGCATGTTCCTGAACAAAGTTAATTGTTAGATCTTGTCGCAAGTACTCCTACTTTATGGTAAGTTTGATGTCAAAATCCAATATATTTTTATATTATAGTAACATGTTACAAGACCACATAAACAAAGAAACTTTCCAACTGGTAATAGGAAGCAACTTAGCTTGTACGACCATAATCTGGGACTATATTGTGACTAAAGAACTCCTGTAACTCCTGACTTCCAAAACAGAAACGAATCCACTCTATTCCTCTTTTACTAGCATCCACATACAGGATGAATGGAATATCTATCTTAAGACTAATTGTACTTTCATAGGGTCCCCGAAAGTTTTCTGTTTCAAGAGTAAATAAAACCAAAATTAAGAGTAACAAATATTTTTATTTCTTGCTTTTGAAGTTCATATGTCATGCTGTGTTGTAGCCTACAGAGCACATAATTCTTCTTGTGATTCACGTCATTCACACGATTTACTGACGTCACGATAGTACAAGTTGTAAGGTTAAGCGTCCCTTATATGACGTCATTTTAATGTCTATTGACACTGACAGAGAACACACTACTATATAATGATCTGAGTGGTTAAAACAAGTGATCCCTCCAGGTGGCCTTTGGCCCCCTTTCGAAGAAATAAACCAACACCAATTCATCAACCAGAAGTCACATCTTATCAAATTAAATGACTTTACACAGTTCTTAGTGTATCCAAAACGGGATTCAGCCATAGTTAATGATGAAAGCAGTGTTGCTGTAATAGAAAAAATTAACCATAAACTTTAGTGTGATGTAAAGTGAAGAAAGCATTGGATTTCCTTCTGGGCTCAGAGCAGGCTACTATAGCTTTTATTTTAGCAGGATCCATAGACTCTCTGTCTCTGTTGCTATATATCTGAGAAACTCTACACGTGTTTACATGAGAGAAAAGTTCTTGGCTTCGCTTTCAAACTTGCTTATGTCAGGCTTTGAGATATCATGGTCAGGTTTTCAGAAGTAGACATAAATGTGACCAAAAACCAAAATATCACTGACATATATAAGACACAATTCCAGTTGTAAACCTAGTAATACGAGTTCCATCAGCCACTCAAAAGTAGCAGGCACGTTACTTATGCATTACACGAAACTCTTACAAGAATCTCGACTGCTTAAAAACAGTCTTGACTCTGCTTCCATAATCTATTTCGACCTGCCAGTATCTAGAAATAAAATCTAGTGAACTGATTCTACAAAGTTAGATTTAAATCCGCAGAATATTTTCAACAAATCGAAACATTCATCTGTGCATAACAACAAAAATGTATCAGTGTAGGTTAATGTGTTCACCTGCTAGAAGCCCACACAGGACCTGGGTAAACCCCTTTCTTTCACACTTTTCCTACTAGTGAGAAAAACACTTTCTGAAGATTTAATCATTCTTTCCTTTAACAACTGATTTCTTTTAACGATGGATACGTCCGTGGTACTCCAATGTTAAAAACTTGTGTAGTGATTGCTTTACAGGATACACATCTCTGGTATATGCTTATATGATGCTAGACAATGTTTGCTATTCCCAGTCAAGCATTTGCTCTAACAAATATATTAGCGAATTTTGTCACTAAACTTCTAGGATGTCTCAGGTGGTCTGGATTCATACTGTCTGTACATCTTCAACCAATATTTCTTTGTTGGTCTAAGTTCATATTATCTGTACAATCTTCAACCAATGATTTTAGATGTACTAGCAACTATGTATTTAAATGTCAATATGGTGAACTTGAACTAACTATAGCTACACTACTAGTTCCAGGATGTTGTCCTTTATGTACAACTGTAATTGTCATCCCAGCTAGTGACTTTATCATTTTATTATCATAATTACAAACCACAATTAGAACGTATCTTTTGTGGGAGAGAAACCGTCAGAGTAAGTGCAATTTATTTATTTATTCAAAATGAAACAATGTGTCTCTTTCGTTGCTTCCACGAGAGCATTAACTGGTGATGCAATATGAGATTGTTCTCACGAAATCAGTACTTGTGCATTAGATAGCCTTGTATACACATTGTGCAGTGTAATGTTCCTGTGCTTAATATTTGATCATCATCTTATGGTTTCATCCCAAAGTTTTAGCTCTCTTTGTATGTAGTCTATACTTGCAGGTAAGTAGAACTTCTAAGCTTATGATGCTGGTGTCTGATTTAAAATCCTTGATAATAATACACACACATTTAGTTACAGAACCACGTGTGATGCTGAGTCGATATTCTCCAGTCACTGCAATCCTATCACCATTGGCAAGATTTGTTTGTTTTCAGATATTCATACAAGACGACTCAATTGCTGTCTGTGCTAACCATCCTTAATGTGAGTTGATAAATAGAGGAAAGGCAGCTAGTCAACAGCAGTCACTGCCAACTCTTGTTCTACAATTTTCTGACTAAATAGTGGGATTTGACCGTCGACCTATATTGCATCCAAAGCCCCAAGTACAGAGTAATATTTTTGTTTTGCAATAAATGAACGTGAATGATGGACCTGCAGATCAATAGTCTGGTCGCTAACCACTAGGTCATGCGTTGCTCCCACTGAGAAGGAAAAGTCAGGATTTGCTGGCTGGAGTAGTGGCTTACCCTGTTACTCCTGTATTAACCAAAAACTCTATCTTGCATTGTGAACTTTCCCAGACAAATACCAAGCTAAGTTGAGATCTATAAACTTTGAAACCACTATGAAGGGGTCAAACAGATGACTGTACTTGCCCAGATCAGTGTCCAGAATAGAGCTTACTAGCTTAAACTAACAAATCTGACCTGACAATACTCAAAGGATGATGCCTTCCTTCTATGAGCTTGTTGTATGCCATTTAGTTTATTTGTTGAACATGTAAGCTCCTGTGTAGACACAGGAAATAACACATATATTATGAATGATTAAATTGTCTTTAGTAAGAGTAAGAATCTCTCCTTTCTAACTCTTTCTCTGAATTATTACGTTTCTCCATTGGCACCATAGGCACAGACAGAGCAGCAGGTTCAAGATATTTCTACCACTCTACTATTCAGACTGAGCCAAGTTATTGTATAATGTAGGAAGTAGTAAAGTCATCCTTTATAGCTTTCCATAATGTGTAGTTGACACAGTTAGTGCTAGGGAGTTACTGTACGCTTTCTCTGCTCTGACATATTGGTTTGATTGAGGTTGCTGTATAGTGCAAAAGGGGTAGGGTTATTTTTCTTAGCCTTCCCTAATGTGAATTTAACACATTTGGTGCTGAGCCACTGTTGGCTATTTCTGCTCTGCCAACTCGGTTGAGGTTAATACCTCATACCCTGCCACTTCTGACACAGCTTCTATTAATGATATAATGTCTCTACCACTCAAATAGTATCACATGAGCTCGTCCTAAAACTCTAGAAAAATTTAAATATTTTGCGTCATACGAAATACAAAACTATAGGAAAGTGCGTTACATTGTATTTTTCTGTCATCAGAACTGTGAATGACTAATCCAATGTTCCTAGTCGAATTTAAGAAAGGTTAGATTATTCAAGGTTTTGACATGCCTAAGATACGTTACTTTAAGATTAAATCATCAGGACTGAGTTTGGCGATTAGACTGGTACATTTGTAGATTTGTAACAGCCTGTTTTTTGTTTCGTCACCATGATAGAGAAAGCACGCTTTGATGTTCTTCTTAAAGGAGTCAGAACTGTTAATGTTTTTTACTGAGCATGCAGCGCGCGTATGACCGATTCGATTTTATTACTCATCAGACTCTCTACCAGCCTACCATCAAATTGAAATTCTTTTAGGCAGGATTAGAATAAATTAATCTATTAGACCTTGGGCATGGTCAAATAGATAATTCGAAAGGGAATGACCCCCTGAGTCCAAAACTGTAATTAGATCTCAAATTGGTCAAGAGATGACGGAGCTATGAGCTAAAAGTTTGTACCTGAAAAACTCAGAGCTGTTATATGAGCCGTTATCCCGCTGCTAATAATGGTAATAGTTGTCTTATACCACACATTTCTTATGTTTTTATTTTGTGATAGGGTTATACATATAAAACGTCTGAGACCGTTTTGCCCTGAAATTATAATAGCTTGGTTAAAGATAATCGTTGCTGTTATTTCTACACAACATTCGTCCTCCGCACAGTAACAATTAGTATTGTTACGTATCTGCTCGTTTGTTAATTTCCTTTATAAATTCCCTCCGAGGAACTTCAAGGATACAAGTCCTTTCTTAATTAAAACTAGTTTATTCTTTCTTGATACAACTTTTTAGTACACAGAATTTCCACACTCACTTTAAACTTAACAACCTTTATAACAAACGCTATAAATCACAGTGATTCACATACTTTACTTACTGTGCCTACTGTTCGCTTGACTCAGATATCTCTATCTTAAATCTATC
>NW_013668126.1:146535-160918 GCF_000517525.1 Limulus polyphemus
AAAACGTATGCAAATGTGGAAGTGTTAAAGAAGACATCGACATGTTTTTTGTTTCAAAGCCAATTGATTTCTTTAATCAGGGCATTGACAACCTGATTGTAAGATGGAAAAGCATCATCGATAATAATGGAGACTTTTTCATTTAATAAATGTTTTGTTTTGATATATAAGTTGTTTTGTTTTTTTTTCATCTCAAAAAAGCGACATTCATTTCTCGACCTAATATATGGATAAACTAAAGCGACATTGATTTCTCGACAACCTAATAGATAAGAAACTATTAGTCTGTAATACAGTCTACATGAACATTGCCAGCTCTCTTTAATCCAAAATCATCTTTAATGCAAACTCCTTGCAAATGGACACACGTATTATGTTAGATTTCTCTCTAAGCTTGTTTGTAATTAAGCATAAAGCTACACAATGGGCTATCTGTGCTCTGCCCACCACGAGTATCGAAACCCGGTTTCTAGCGTTGTAAATCCGAAGATATACCGCTATACCACAGGGAGCCTCTCTAAGCTGCTCAAATATGTAAGCACTTTTGTGTAGAGGATTGGGGTGCGTAAGTAGGCTATGCTTGGATATTTTCTAGTTGTGTTTAATTTATTTCTTTCGTTGCGCATTTGTAGTCTTAAACAACTATTTTACGAGATTGAAATTATTTTACGTGGCTACGTTGTAAGAGAGACTTTAAAATTTCACTGTTCCGTTTGACAAGAGATGCCCAAGAGTTGGGGTGGGTAGTGTTGACCTGCTGCCTTCCTTCATAAACAATTATTTTTATTAATGCATTTTAAAAATAATTTTAAGATATTGTAAAATTTTCTGAAGTTTATGGAACATTGTAAAGAACAGTAACATATTTTTGATTTCAAAATATCACGTTAAAACGTCTCACATCCAAAGAAGTCAATATTAAAAGTTATAATTGTACCATGACCACGGTAAAGAACACATTCACTGTAGAGAGAGAAAAGTTTGTTCATCATAATCAATACCGAACAATAACACTAAATAAGCGTATTCTCTACAGCTATTTCAATATGCTTATTATGATGCACAGGTATTTAAAATACTTAAGATGTTATTAAACTGATATAAGCTGTTCCTAAATTTACCCACAAACATTAAGGTAAAAATAAGACTCACTTAATTTATACATTAGTTCTCTGAAATACTTCTATCAACTTACGTTTTCATTTATTTTTACAGGTTCTACTTGCCAACAATTATTCAGCACAAAAATGCTATGTCCATTTGTTAACAGATTGCCAACATCTTTTCTCCGAAGCTATGAAGATTCAGTGATGAGGATGTATATGGAATACTGCCCTTTCATGGCTCGATTTATGTCCACTATTTCAAAGGTTCCGTATGAAGATCTTCCTGGTGAGTGATACATCTGTTGCATAAGAAACCAAATTGAGTGAAAAGTAATGAAACAATTATAAAAAAAAGCTCAAATTACCTGTTGAACTAATAATAATAATGTTCAAGGTATACAAGCGATGAATCATTTCTAGGTCTTACAATTACAACTAACAATGTGTCAGGCATACACCATCATGACGTAAACCTTCCTGTTCTGAGAATGTTAACGAAACACTTATTGGATATCTTATTGGTTAACAGTACAAATACAAAATGACAAGGCATTTCAGTAACTTTTACAGATTTGTTAACATAAAACGTTCGGATTTACGATATTTCTTACTAATTCTTGATTTGGAAAATACTAAGCTTCCTTGGATTTCGGGGTGCGATATCAACAAACGTTTTCGACATAATATTTATTCTCACTTAGAATACTTCGGACATAATAACCTTCTCGAGTGCAGAAGGGAAAGGCTATTCACATACTCACAGCGACGTATTACACTTGGGTCGAATATGTGCATTTTTGATTAAAACATTATTGAGAGAAAATAAATATGTAAAATACAACTGATGTAAAAGCTCTGTTGATATGTTTGGTATAATGTGCGTAATAAGAAGCGGGCCACATTTAAAAACAAGTAATGAAAACATTTTGTAAATGTAAAATGATGTAGGGATGGCAGTGCCAAAGAGAATGCAAACAAAAATATAAGGATGATACAGCTATACAAAGATCATCCCTACATGATTTTCAATATTAAAATTTAATGTTACACTGTAAAATGCAAGAGCACAAAATGGTTACGAGGTCGGCCAATTCGATCGACCTCTTAGCGAGAATCTATAATAGCCTGTAATAATCGAAACATTTTTTGACTCAACTTGATTTTCCTTGCACGAAAGTCCTAGGCTCTTAGTTAAACTACGTTGATGCCAACCCTGACATGACCATGATATCATGGTAAACAAACTGCGTACCAACAGCCAGGAATATATAGCTTTCAAATGCAGTAATATTAAAGTCAAATATGCTTTTTACAGTGTAACATTAAATTTTGATATTGAAAGTCATGTAGGAATGATCTACAGTATGTATAGTTGTACGTAGGTTTAAACTGACGTTAATGATAAAGTAGTTGTAGAATTATTTCGACTGAAACAAGAAGAAGAAAGATGAACAATTTGATGGTTGATCGCTGTCTGGTTTGGTATCTTAGGGGTGGTTTCTTTCCTTGTTTTTGGGCTTGTTGGGTAGAGCTACGAATGAAAATGAGTAACAATCATCTTCTAAAATAAAACGCTCTGTCACTGTTGATTTTTAGAGTGCATATTTGTATTATGCCTATTGAGTACCTTGGATATCCCTACATATACATGTAGAGTCTACCGACTATGATATTTGCTCATAGGAAATGTACACTTAGTTTATCTTACTTCATTTGAAAATATGAATTTAAAGTTTTTTCAATGATGAAAGTTGTTGGTTTTAAATCCTAAGAAAATTATTAAGACTTCGAATGGTTCATTTGTTACCCACTGTTGTCAGTTATATACAACGTTTTAAAAGTATAGATGCAATTTTTATGCGTTTTATTGAAAATCAGTGTTTGATATAAATTTAACTAAAATTTTTCTAGTCGTTTGATTAATAAATATTTTCAGTGGTTAAGCATCCTTTCGAAAATACATGAACCAAATGCTCTTGTTTTTCTTCTCTTACTCAGCCCAGACAAAGGAATGGCCTTTTCTAGGTGTCATCAAACCTAGTTTAAAAACTGGAAGTCTGGGATTAGAAGAAGACATTATTGAAATGGAAAAAACACAGAAAACAAAAGATAAAAAGACAGGTAAACTCTAAAATTTTACGATGGGTAAGATTATAACCTGTTATAAAATATTATGTAATTCATAAATATACAAAATGAGCCAAGAGAAACTATGCTGCGAAAAGCAAGAAATTGAGTATTATTTCCTATAAACTACAGGAGCTCAAATTGCGCTCTATATGCTTCCCATGATGCCTTCCCATCGAATTCCTGTGGCTTCCTTCGTACTAAATCACCTCTGTTGCTGACACTCTGAAATGTGACTTCTGACAGGACTGAAGATGTCTGCATTAGGGTTTAGCTGCGGGGTCTGGAAGGGGCTTTCCATTGTCTGAGGCTGATTAGGTCCATGGCTAATATATCCTCCTTGTGTAAAAGACAGTAAATCATCCTTTAAGGTATTTAATTCACTTTGAAATTTACTAAGCTTTTTCATTTGTACTTCTTGTTTCCTTTCTTGTTCCAATTGCCACTGCTGTAGTCTCTCTTCTTGTTCATTTTCTTTCTCCTCCATCCACTGCTGTAGTCTGTCTTCTTGTTTCTTTTCTTTTCCCTCCAACAATTGCTGTAATCTCTCTTGTTTATTTTGCTGTTCGAGCTGCCACTGCTGTAATCTCTCTTCTTGTTTCTTTTCTTTTTCCTCCAACAACTCCTGTAAACTCTCTTCTTGTTTATTTTGCTGTTCGAGCTGACACTGTTGCAGGTTTTCTTGCAACTGCTATTGTCTCTCTTCTTGTTTCTTTTGCTGTTCTTGTGTTGCTGCCATCAAATCTGCTAAGCTGTAGTTTGATTTGCCACCTCTCGTTTCCATCTTCTTCTTCTTTTTTTTTCTCTCTTTCTTATCCCACTTCTGATACCAATTTTTACAGCCCTGGTCGTTTGTTAATTTCCAGTATAAATTCTTCCCGAGGAACTTCAGCGATACAAGTCCTTTCGTTAAATGAAACTAGTTTATTCTTTCTCAATACAACTTTGCAACACACAGAATTTCCACAGTCACTTTAATTTAAACACACGCTATAATTCACAACGACTCATGCACTTTACTTACGGTCACTACCGTTCGCTTGATTCAATTATCTGTCTCTATATCTCTCTATGTGCTCTCCTATCTCCGCCTTATTTGTCGGGCTTATATACTAAAATATAGGGCGCCTAGAAAAGACTAGAGTTGCCAGAGAAAGTCATGACCCTTCTAGTATCTCATGACGTGTTACCAGCGTCATGGGAGTTCCGCTGTCGTAACAATATGCTTGTAATCCAAATGCCCTCAGAGAAGAATTTTTAAACAGGAGTTTTTCCTTACAGGACGTTTTTTTCAATAGCAGTTAGATCAATAGCCTTTTTTTCTAATAGCGTGTGGTTCACCAAATATTTTCTTGAGAGTTATCTTTTCTTTTACAGAGACAGCTTTTCTTATTAAAGAACTTCTAATACTGTCCAGATCACGTTTGGATTATTGTGTAGTTTTCAGTCTGCTTTATCACATTGAGTTATCATACGCGTTTTAAAATTTTATGGGCTAAAGATTATACATTTACTAAAATTCGTTGTTATCAGGTTTGTTTGAAAGGTAGAACTTCAATATTTGTTTATAATTTTTGTAGTTTATTTGATACAAAGTTGAAAAAAACTGAGAAAATAAAGCGTCATATAAGAAGGAAAGTGGCATCCGTTGTTACCCTTGGATTGTTTAATGACAAGCCTTCTTAGAGTAATCAGCCCTGGATTGTTCAAAAATGATTCTTGTACCTATAGTGAGTTCGTAAGTTTGATTTGTTACTATTTTCTCAGCAATAATGGACATTTAATTTACCCAGTAACGAGCATCATTAGAATAATCAGCTTCTGGGTTTGCCTAAGAACGAACCTCTTAATAGTAGCGAGCTTATTGGTTTATTATTCTGTAGTAACTAATATTTTAGTAACAATAACTTTTATTTATCCAACAATGAAAATCGCTACATTATTCAACTAAAACAAATCGGATACAGTGCGGAAATGGCTAGCAAAATACCCATCAGAATATGATAATGTATTGAGATAACAATGTAAACTAATTTTAAGGGTAGTTAACTTCAAACCAAACAGCTCTTGTATCACTAGCCCTGATGCAATCGTTAAATATTGGCCGAAATAAAAAGTTTGTTATTATTATCTGGAGAATAACGGTTGTTTATTCTAACGTTAGTGCCATAATTTAAATAGTGCAAAAAACAATTAAAATAGTTTTCAGTATTAGTGGTTGTCCATGTATTCAGGCCCCCCAGTGGCACAGCGGTATGTCTGCGGACTTACAACGCTAAAAACCGGGTTTCGATACCCGTGGTGGGCAGAGCACAGATGCCCATTTTGTAGCTTTGTGCTTAACTTCTAACAAACAAACTCTAACAAACCATATATTCAGCTAACTCGGAGATTCTTTTAGGGTTTTTGTAGTTTCAACTGTGAAGTATTAACTTGAAAATAAAAGATATTACTACTGATAAAATTCGTGAGACGTGGAAAAGTTTGAATTTTTTTATAATGTTTTATGTTAAATTTATAGTGTCAGCATTCTGTTATGAAGATTTTTTTCAAGAGCAAATTGCCATAAAGAAGAAAGACCATTCTTATCGCATCTTTAGGAAAGTGAACCGAATAGCTGAAAAATTTCCTCTTGCGCAAGAAGACAGCATTGGTACCCCATTCATCACAGTGTGGTGTAGTAATGATTACCTAGGAATGAGCCGACACCCAGAGGTTAAAAAAGCAGTTATGTAAGTATATAACGAAAGCTAAGAAGGTAACATTTTATGTACTGAGTGTCAAGTAGATAGTACTGTCGTTAACAGAAGTTGTGAAGAAGATTATATAAACAGTTGAAGGAGAGATATTGTTTGGTTCGAAGTATACGACATATCATCGACGTTAAAAATTATCGAGAGTAAGTTTGTGAAATTCAGTTTTGAGTTAACGTATTTATGTTACTTAATCAACAATTACGAATAGACTTTAGTTATTGACAATGTTCATTTTTGGTTTAAACTCTTGCGGGCAGTTTTCCAATCATTGCTGTTTACAGTTGAAGGAGAGAAGGGAAAAATGATTGTAACAGGAATCCAGAAGACAATTTATTATAGAACAAAAATTAAGAAAATTGTGTTGTGAGCAGCGTAATACAAGGAAGTAAAGAAAAACACGAATGTATAGTAATGTTAAATAAATAGTAATTAGGACTAAAGGCGAATATATAGGCAATTCAGTTTTTAAAAGGTTAACATTACTGAATTGCACTTTGTTTTTGTTGAAAAGTGGTGATTAAGGAGCCTAAATTTGCTTATGAAACTTTTTTTGATATTCTCTTTTTTTATTGTTAATATTTTATAGAAACTGAAGACAGACCCTAAAGTATCTTAACACTTTCTATTGTTCTCCATGTCTTAGTTAGATTGTTTACAGACGTGGTGGTATAGCGAGAGAACCTAAATTATTTGGACGGGGGTGTTAACTTCCCAGAGTGTGAATCTGAGGATTCACGGTTCACAACCCGTTGCTGCACAAAACGCACTCCGCATTTTACGGTCATGAGTGTGATATAACAGTGACTGTCAAATATCACTATTTGATCGGGCAAGAGTTTTCCAAGAGTTGGCGGCAAATACTGTTGATTAGTTGCCTTTCCTCTAGTCTGTGAGCTCAGAATTAGAAACGACTATGTATAGTACGCCCTTGCGAAACTTCCCTCGAAATTGTGAACAAATAAACAAACAAGCCTAAATTATTTTATGGAACCTTGTTAAATACGAATTTTATTAATGCTTATATTCTAGTGAGGCTGTTGAAAGACGTGGTTGTGATGGTAAAGGAATCTAAATATATTATGAGATTCTGTTTGTATAAATTATGTTAATTCTGACAATTATAGTGAAGCTGTTGAAAGACATGGTTGTGGTGCTGGCGGAACTCGAAATATATCCGGAAATTCTCCTTTCCATGAACTTTTGGAGAAAGAGCTCGCACTTCTACACCAGAAGGATGCGGCTTTATTATTCACCTCATGTTTTGTAGCCAATGACTCGACCTTGTTTACTTTAGCTAAGAGTTTACCAGGTATGATTATTGAATTTAGAGAAACTGGTAGCGGTGCTGGAATGTACCACTGATGTCATATTGCATATTCTTTAAAATGATTATCACTTGAGAATTTCTGAGAGCGTTGGGGGTATATTTAGTGTGTTTTATGTAAGACGAAGCAGTTGCTAAAGAGTATTTGATGTTATCGTTTCATTACTTAATATATGGTTCACAAATAATTACCATGACAGCAAAAAGCATATTAGTTCCCTATTGATGTCATGTCTTTATAAAAATGATTTTATCAGTTGAAGGGGGAGGGGGGGATTTACTGCTGAACAGAACCGCAGCAATCATGAAAGGAGTGACACGCACACGGAAAACTAATAATTGCGAGAAACACCAGTATATACCAGGAACAAATATAATATGAGGGTTTACGTACACGGATTTTACTGTGCTATTTTTTTTTGTTTTTTTGTATTGACGTGACATAAATAGTTTCAGATACTTGTTTAAATCTGAAAATCGTTTATAAGGCGTTCTTAAGAAAACAAACAACTCTTAAAGAGACCTACATTGAAACTTCAAAAACAGGTTAATAATAACAACGTGTTGTATTTTCATCAGAGTTGAAGATTAAACTAGAATTCGAACATTTTCCCTGGTGTTTTCTTGTGTTTTAGAATACATTAGAATATATGTACATATGGATTATCACATAAATAAATGTATGTTTTATATCTCGTACCCCATACAGAGGTAATAAGTTGGGACCAAAGAGCTACTTGTAAGTGCATCGTACCTCGGAACATAATATTTATCTTTGTAAGATCTGAAGTTGCTGAAATTAGTTACGCTTCTTCTTTTCTATACTCGCTAGGGCATTGAGGGCAAAACTTGTTTAATTGGAGCTGACAGCATTTCATTACTGATTTACGTATTTTTTATAAAATTGTTTTATGATGCTCTCGATCCTAGAATATGGTCAGAAGCCCCAAAGACACCCTTCTGATGCAATGAATATTTGCATCAAGAGGAAAAGCATTAATATCATTCACAATTAACTGCATTATAAATCGAAGTACTTTTACATCTGGATGATGAAACTTTGGTAATACCGACTTATAACTTCTTGCCTCATTATGAAATTACTGTTATCGAACTAAAACTGAACGACACTGAACTTCAGAAACACTTGGGGAGCTTATGAAACATCAAACTCTACGCATATTGTGTTAAACACATAAATATATCAAATCAGGCTACTAAACAATCACATTTCACAGAGAGGTTGCACAAAGTGATTAATCATTAGGGCAACTTCGCTCTTCTTTTGAAGGCTTTTTTTACGACTGTAACATAAGAATATATATTTTATAAGACCACCAATCTCTGGCAATGAAAGAAAAATTAACAAAAATGTTTTTAAGATCATAGTAATTTCTTATTAAGAAATTAAAAGAATACTTATGATTTTAATGATACGCAGTTATTCACGTCAGTGCGATAATGATCGCTAAAATGCTTATGTCATTAAACATAATTATGTGACTAGTCACAGCGATCGTTTGTGATTTCCGTGTTAATCTTTCAAAGGTTGTCACGTGTTTTCTGATGCGGGAAATCACGCCTCAATGATTCAAGGTGTTCGGAATAGTGGAGCTTTTAAACACATTTTTCGTCATAATGACCCAGAACACCTGGACCAACTTTTGAGCAAAATCCACGTTAATGTTCCGAAGATTGTGGCGTTTGAAACTGTCCACTCTATGACAGGTAGGAACATTGTTTGTTGTTAAGAAAATAGCTATATAACGGGTTACCTATGCTGCGTCTTCCCAAAATTAAGCCCTCAAGCTTATTTATTATCTCTGTATAAATATCTGTATCTGTGAATAATAACTAAAAGTAAGATTAATAAAACCACGGAACCTGTTCTATGCTGTCACAGAAAGTCCGATTCCACTGTACATTTAATGATAAAAATGCAATCTTTATGTAATCAATAATAACTTGTTTTCTCTGTTTCTTTGTTTTGTTTTTTAATGGTGCTGATAGTGTTTCCTTTTGTATTCAATTATTGTAGACCATATCACTAGACTTAAACTTGATTTAAAGTTTTGTGGCACACTGGTATTTGTATTAACTGAATAATTTACCCTGAGTTCAATACAAGTTCTCTGTTGAACTATCTATTATTAAAACCACACAAAATTCGGAAAATTAAAGACCTGAGTATAAAATTACGTTCAAATGCGATAATTAATAGGCTATTCGTTCAAGTTTTTAAAATTACATAAGTAAATGGTTAATTTTATATTGCTCTTTTATTAAACAGTTAAAACAGTGCTAATTTTGAAACGACAATCATTTGATCAAAAATATCAGATTATTAATTTTGTAAACATTTCTCCTTCTTTTGAACTTATAACAATATAATTCAAGGTTTGATCCCCATTGTATAACTTTGTACTAAAACAAAACAAACTTCTTTAGAGTTGTTTGTTAAGAACCAAGCTACGCAATGGGTTTTCTGTGCTATGACCACAACGGGCATTGAAACCAGTTTGTTTGTTTCTAAGCGTTATAAGTTTTCAGACTTACCGCTGATAGTTGACTAGATCAAGAAACAAGAAAATTTCTGGAACGAAAGACCCCTAGTATCTTATTTTCATATACAGTGCCTTACACAAGCATTCACTCCTACAACTAATGTCACATTTTGATGAAATAGAAATAATGTACATTTTTTTTTAACGAAGTTGTTTTATTTGACCTTTCAAACTACTCTTTTTCACCTGAACTGATTTAGGATTGCTGTATCAAAGGGGTTGAATACTTATGCAATTGAGAATATTCTAATGTTCTTTGGAAATCTAACTTACTTATATAATATCGGCGTTTTTTAGCTTTCTCAGTTGGGGGTAGATTGTGTAGATTCTAAATATAAAGTTCCATTTGAAAGTGTCATGATTGAAAGGTCAGACGGCAAAAAAATGTAGAAACTTTGCAGGGGTAAATACTATTGTAAGGCACTGTACTAAGTAGGAAGATATTCTATTATGCGTGTGAATTTGTTTGTTTGTCTGCGAACTACTTTTACAATTTTGGAGCTAGCAGGACCAAACTTGGAAAGCTTACTTACTATCTGGCGATTTTGAGGTTTCATTATTTATATGAATTGGCTTCTCCCACCTAGGGAAGGAGGGAGGGAGGCTAAAGCGTGTCCGGAAAGTCATCCAGGCACAATAAGAGTCAAGTAATAGGTTTCCAGGGTTGCTAAGTCGCTAAACTCTATTGTGGCATTGGATTTTGTATTAATCCCCCTTCGGGATTCCTGGGGCGCAGTTTTTGAAACCGTATTCATATCCTCACTAGCTAGCTAGCAGGAATGAACTTAGAACACAAGCTTAGATACTTCGGGCGGGTATCCTAACGGGTCTTTTTGTCTATTACTGTCCCCCTCTCCCTTGGGATAGTTAAAGAAGTAGTCGAGGATAATGGAAGAGCTTGATCGGTCGGTAGATTGAGGCCTCTATGAATCAAAAGCATTTGAAACCCGCAGCGTAAATTGGGTATTTTATGCTAGCGTTTTTAGTATTCGGTTAAGGAGGAGCTGGCTATGATGTTGTGCAAACAGTGAAAGGATTTGTGAAGGCTTTTCCTTTAAAATAAAGGAATGCAATGTTTATGGTGTATTTTGTGGTTTATGGCATTTTGTGGCATAAAGCTACTCAAGGGTTATGTACTTTATCCGTCCCTAATTTTGAAGTGATAAACTAAAGGGAAGGCAGCTAGTCAACGTCGTCTTACGTTTATTAGTAAACCTACTGTTTCGAATAGTTAGATTGTACTTCTTTGTTTGTAAACACTTGCGGCACTAGTGAATTATCTATGCCTACAGACAGTTATGAGCGGGAACCAATTGAAAACGAGCTGCTAAAACCAAATTATGATAGGATGTGCAACGTATTTATCAGTTAGTGTTACCGGAACAACAGTAGAAACCTCTTTCAGAGACGCCATCTTCAGTTCTATTCTATTACAAAAACAAACACACTTGAAAACAAACAACTTAACTCAATGCAGAATGACAGCCGCATCTTGTCAAGTAGGACTTCTGAGCGAAAGTGCAGCAAAATATCAATGGCTTTTCACAATTTTGGTCCTTTAGGTTATATTTTTGGATTAAAAAATGTGGCAGTGTGTTATAATAGACCCTTAACATTACATTTATGTAAAAAAAAAAGTCGCTTCGTAACACCTTAAACGTTTAAATATTGTTTTTGCTTCTCTAATCTTCGTTCAGAAACATTGGATTTTTGTTTAATTTTACGTTTTTTTAACCAAAAAGGCACATTATAGGTTAAACGGCCAGGTGTCAGAAACCACAAGTTCAGACATAGCTATTCTCCAGATTAGAACTTCTACCCGAAAGGAGGGCACTAGTTAGCAGCACTGGAAGCTTACCTTGGAAGAAGCGGGATTAACTGTCACGGCTATAATACCTCTCCACTTACACACACAGTTAAAAATATGAACCATGTTTAGCGGCATTTCGCGGCTCGAACCGTGGTCTTTAAATTGTGTAGCAAATCATTCGAATTTGCTCAGCCGTTTTCACTTAATAATCGTCAGAGCTCATAGTTTAAAAACTATTTGTATTAAATAATATTATTGAAATGTCATATGATCATACTTTTTTTGCTGAAAAAATTAATTAAGCCAGTTATTAATAGAATAATTAAAACTATTGCTAGTCTTATTGCGTGATTTTTCATCACTTTCGCTAAAATAAAAGGAAAGTCATGTTCACTAACTCTTCTGTTAAACACTATACAGGTTATACATATATATAATTTACAATATTCTGTTTACTTGTGGACGTTTAGGAGCCGTTTGTCCTTTAGAGGAAATGTGTGACGTCTCCCACAAACACGGAGCTCTCACCTTTGTCGATGAAGTTCATGCTGTAGGTTTATATGGAGAAAATGGTGCTGGAATTGGAGAACGCGACAAAGTTATGCATAAAATGGACATAATCTCAGGCACTTTAGGTAAATTTTCCTACTGAACATGTATATATATATATAGACATCTTAGGCGAGTAAATATATATATAATTTAACACAATTTATTTAGAGAAGCACTTTAGATAAGCTTGCCACTTCAACTTTAGTGTCTTGAACTTGTATATTATATAATATGGGAGTTTACCTATTCCACCTTTGATCTTTATCAATATGTGAACAGCACTTTAGCTAAGTACCTAGTATAACCTTTAGGATATTTGTTATAAGATACGTTAGATAAGCGTGTTCAGGCCTAAACGTGAGCAAACATAGTGTATTTTTTAGAGCAGCCGCACTTTATAAAACGATGTTTCCGGTCCCATGTTTCTCAGTTGAATACCGCAATTTCCATTGCAACAACTTCTGCAAAGGACGACGAGGTGATTTTTAAACCATACTTCTTAACCAACTTTCAAGACATCCTCGTGGTCGTCGGCTTCTAATATTACAGTTACAGCAGACCAAAGGCATAAGAGTCCAATGGAGCTGTATCTAGGGGCTTGACAAGCATGTAGCCGAAAAGGATTGCTGTGAATCCTGTCCTTCAAACATTTTTCTGATTTTTAGGTGTATTGTAAGTTTGTGAATTTTTACCTTGCAAGCATTCGTCAAATTCAACATGGTTACTGTACAATGACATTCGCCCAATATCACTAAAAATACTTTTTTGTGTCAGGGGGTTCTCTTTCGTGACAGTAGTCTTCACTTGGTGGATAAGACCGTTGTTCCAAGTTTTTTGAGGTCTCGTAGCTTGTTGCTGCCCTAAACGCTGTACAGTATGTTATTCCTCTTTTACCATAATATACAATAAACTCTATGTGTTAGTCACCATAGGAAAGTTTACCTATTCCAACCTTGATAATTATCAATGCTGATGGCATTTAGCGAAGTACCTCGTCAAGTCTTCAATATATTTATAGTAATATAGTTTAAGTAGCCTGTTCAGTCCAAGAGTAAGCACTCTTAGTGTACTTTAGACAAAATATAAGTTTTTCTACTACAAACATGATTAATGAAAGCCATCTAAAGTAAGAACTAAGCACAGTTTTAAAATATTTATGATAAAACACTTCGGGTAAACTTGTGCAATCCAGTCCTAATATATTAATTTATTTAATCTAGAAAGCCCCTTCTTTTATTACATTACACCTAACATAATCTCAAGCGACTTAATTTTAACAAGTTGGTACACTTCTGTAAATAATATTGTAACCTTATTTCCATCACCAAGCTCCTCAGAAGCAAAATGTGTAAATATACAGTACTGTTAGGACAAAGTCAAAAATTAGATTTCAGGCTACTTTTAAAGAACAATGGAAGGTAAATCACAGGTGAAACATCAAAATTTTATTATTCTTCATAATCTCAGCGGAAGTGCTTGAATTCAGCAAACAGTTAATATTTTGTCTGTCCCCCTTTTGCTTTAATAACTGAAGACAGTCTTTCAGGTATTGTTGTAACATATTTAATCAAAGTGTCCTTTGGGATTTTACTCCAAATGTCTCTAATACACTCCCATAAAACTTCTTTGGAAGTAACTTTTGATTTATCAAATCCCAGATCTACTCAGTTGGGTTGAGATCGGGGTTTTGCGGCGGCCATTGCATCATTTGAATGATTCCAGCAGCTTCTTTCTTAGCTAAGTAATTTCTGCATAGGTTGGATGAGTATTTGGGGTCATTATCTTCCGACCATAACACCCTTTCCAATCATCAGCAGTCCAGTTTTGAACCTTTTATTTCGGTCTCTTGGCAATATTTGGAGATCGAAGTGAAGGTTTTTTAACTGACAAACAACTAAATATTTCATTCTCGTTGAGTCTTCTTGATACTATAGATCTGGACATTTTTCTCTCATTTGGTAAATGGTCATTTATCTCATGCTTGAGATCAGTGGCAGTCTTCCTTCTGTCTCGAAGGCTGCATAACGAAGATACTTAACATCAGTATCATTGAGTTTAGGTGTTCTGCTCTTCCTTTCCTATTTTCAAATTTACTTGTCTCGGTCTCACGATCTAGGATGTACCTGACAGTGTTTGGGGAGAAT
>NW_013668126.1:160939-167788 GCF_000517525.1 Limulus polyphemus
GTTGTCAACAGGGATCAGTGAAGCATTACCATAGTGTTGAAATTTACATTCTGTAATGGCATGGAAGAATTATTCCCATAAAACGGAAAGAATGGCAAAATATTCTCTTGTCCTAACACTTTTGTACAGTACTGTACATTAGGAACATAGAGCATCTGTAAACACTGATTTTTGTTTTTAAAAAGCGAAACCATTGTAAGCCACTATGGGATAAACAGTTTAAAAAAACCTGTCAATAGACTAGTTACAAAAAAGAACTACTTGAATTGATAGATTATGAGGAAAGTAGCCAGTCAGCGGTACCCACCACCAACTAATGGACTAATTTTAGCTGGTCAAATAGTTGGATTTGACCGTCACACTTATAGTGCATCTAATGCTCTAAGGGGCAGAGCATGTTTATGCAGCAAGGGACAGCGTGCCACGAACCACCGGATTCATAGTTTGAGCATACAGAGTGGATCACACCCAGCCCAAAATGGAAATCATTGGGAGTGTACAGTTCCTGATGAAAGGTTGAAGGTGAAAATACGAAAAAATAATAACACTTTTTAAAGGAATTTCTGGTCATTAATTTCTTAATATATATACAACACAGTTTTGTCAGAAGTTCATATATGGATTATATCGTATTGCTTATGTTGTTTTAAAGTAAGGTTATTTCAAATCAAATTCTTTAGTTATGCAAAATAGTAGTATAATATTCATTAAAGAAAATATATAAATCGAAAATAATTTCATCCGTTAGAATTTTTTGTTTTGTTTTTCTCATTTCTTTGAAAACAAATAAAAATAAAAATGCTACCTGAAAAACCTTCCTGTAAAAAATCTAGGTTCTAATGTTTGTCAGACACCTTAAACTTAACTAATTGTAATTAAGCTATGAACATACAAATGGACACTTACAGATTGTATTACTCTATCTTCTTTATGCATTACTTTCTAAACACTTTTCCCTTTTTTCAAGGAAAAGCCTTTGGAAATATTGGAGGTTACATTGCCAGCACAGCACCTCTAGTGGACACAGTCCGAAGCTACGCTGCAGGCTTTATTTTCACCACTTCTCTTCCACCTTCTGTTCTGAAGGGGGCGTTGACCTCGATTCGAGTTGGTTTTTGTAACATAAACACTTATATTTGTATAATTTAATAATTGAAATAATTTCAGTTCGTCTAGGGAATTATACTTGTTACCATTTTATTGTTTTTACAACTATATTATTATAAGATTATAAAGCAAAATAATATTTTTTATTTAAAACAAAGTTAAACACTTTTCTAAAGATAAGATAAACGTCATGTTTTTATCAGTTTTTGTAAACATTATATGTTGTTGAGTGCTGATTTAATTTCCTATATAAATATGTGTCTTTATATTGCAACCACCATCGAACTAAATTCATTAACTCTTAAGAAAAGAAAGACGTTTAAAAATAAAATGCTAAATATCAACTGGTCGCTTTCAACAGATTTTAAAAAGTGAAGAAGGTCGAATTCTACGAAACAAACACCAAGAAAATGTTCGTTATCTTCGAAAAGCTCTAATGGATGGTGGTATTCCTGTGGTACATTGCCCCTCTCATATCATTCCTGTTCATGTGAGTATTTTAGGGTAAATCACGTTCAGCATTTCAGATGGAAAAACTAAGCAACTTTGTTTCATTTTTAAAGACAAAGAAAAGTCATCTTTATCTAAACTTCAAAAGTGTACATTAAAGAACGGTAATTCTGAATATTTACTTCGCAGCATGAAGTTTATTTCAGGACTAAAAATATGGGAGCGTAAATGACTATTTCAATCCTAATACATTTGAGTGGTATTATTACGTTCTTCTGTGGGTCATTTGATATATAGATTATCCAGATGCAGAGAGCGACTTACATGTTTCAAAACTAACACTCAGAAAAGTGGAAGATAGACCTGTTTGTTTTGAATATCACAGAAATTCATAGAACACGTGAGCAAGTCTTTCAAATCTGTCAAACCTTTCAGTTCAATTCATTTGAAATATTTTGTGAATGTCTTATTAATAATATAGCTTTGGTATATCTGTTATCAACACTTTAGTGGGTAATTTGAAACGGTTTCGACTTAATGGGAATGCAACTTCAATATTAGAAATAAAAACTTTCAAAATTCTGTTCCCCGGTAGGTCAGCAGTAAGTTTACAGACTTACAACCAAGGTTCGACTCTGCCCGGTGGATATAGCCCAGATAACCCATTGTGTAGGTTTCCACTTTAAAAAACAAACTTTTTTCGTTGTTCATTTAAAACATTAATATTATATCCGTTCAATAATTAAAGTTAATTTAAATGGTAGATTCTATGTATTCATAATTATTTATTGTTAGAAGAGAAATTATTATCTTCGTGTTTTGAGTCTATCATCTGGACTTTTAAGTATTTTCCAAGGTTCAGTTTCTAGAAATGTACATATTTTACTACTGTCTTTGTTTTTATATACATGCAGATATTTTAAGTATGTGTTCATGATGTACAGTTTGTGTTCTTGTAAGTTACACTATGATCAATTGAGAGCCCTTATGAAACAATAAATACACACCGTGATTAGCAGTAAATATCAATCGTAGATGCAACAAAATAATAATAATCGATCTGATCACGAAAAATCGTAATAATCGGGAATGTAATTCAGTATCATGTGCATAGCTATGGGGAGCAGACTATCTCACGGTCGCACAAGCACCCAAGTCTGCTGTGAGATATATATTGAAGGTACAGATTATATGTTACGAACAGCGCAAAGTAACTACACTGGCAAGCTTGTGTTGATATTACTTTATGTTTATTAACTAGGTAGGAGATCCTTGGTATTCCACCAGCGTGTCCAACAATCTGATATCAAAACATGGACACTACGTCCAGGCCATCAACTATCCGACCGTATCTCGTGGTGAGGAAAAGTTGAGAATTGCACCAACACCATTCCATACCCAGGCTATGATGGGTGCTTTTGTTCGGGATCTCGTGACCGTGTGGAACAGCTTGAATTTGCCTTTCAAAGACCAAATATGCAGCAAGGTAGACTATTAAAGCTTCAATATACAGTCCTAATAATGTTATTTTCAGGTGCACATTTCGTTACAAAAACTTGAACATGATCAGAATACGTAGAATAAAAGTTGAATATGTCTGTTCGATGCAATAATTTGTTTATTTTGGAATCATATATCATCACTACTATCCCTGGTAAAAGTTTACGTAACGTAACAGAAGAAGCATTGCTCCATTAAGTACTTACACTAAGGTGCACCAGCAACTAACACATAAACGCAATAAGCAAATCACATTTATCATCATACACAATAAACGAAGAAACTTTAATGAACGAAACTATTCTTGGTTTATTTTAAAATTAATGAGCTGAAATTTAAGAAATTAAATTATTTCACAGCAGCTGTTCGTTTACAAGGTTGATTCATAATCTAATTACATTACTTTGATGCTGTCGATGAAGAGGAAATGGTTTAACTTTGTAGAGATGACAAGAAGTTCCAGGAATTGCATACAGATGAAGCCAAGATACTGTTCAGAGTCAGTGGGAAGGAGAAAGTCCACGATTAACTTTAAAGTTTCATCAAGGGGGATATTGGTATATGGAGATACAATATCAAACTGTCCATAATATATTGATCAGGAGAGGGAATTTCAGAAATTTCAGAAGCAAATGTAAAAGAGTCGGTAATCAAAAATTCGTTCAAGGTGAGGTGTTTAAGGATAGGAACGATAAATTTAGATAGGTTGTAGTTGTAAGAGCCTACAGCTGAGAGAATATGGCGGAGAGGGTAAGACATTTTTGTTTCTGGGGAAAATTAGGGTGTCTAGTTTTATTGGTTTATCTTTCTTCAAGAAACTCTACTCATGAGTAAGGTAAACATAATCTTGATTTGGTTGATTTTATGACATGAAATCGTTTTAATTTTGAATGAAAGATAAGTCTTTGGGTTTTATAACTTTATATGAGTTAACAATACTCCTCCTGAGTGAAAGATCTGTGTTTTTGAATAAATCGCTCAAAGAGAATGCTGCTGCCTGTCATAAATTGATTTAAAATCAAAGATTCATCTTTCACTCAGGGGAAGTATTGTTTCATAAAAAGAAGACATAAAACAGTTTTCACTTAAAGGGAAGTATTGTTGATTCACATGAAGACCTTTGATTTTAGTTCGTATAATTATAAGTGACAGTTCTCTTTCTGGGTGAAAGACTAAACTTTTTATTATTCTTAAGAAGCAATGCTACTCAAGAGTTAAAAACTACTCATCCATTAATTAGTTGTCCAAATATGGAAATTTGAATTTTCATATTAATGATTTTAGAAACGTGAGATGCTTAATAAAACGTCACTTTTTGCTCAGTTGTCTATTTTTATACTTCTTAACATAAAATCATACAGAAACAGTGTTTATAGATAAATATAGTTTATCAAACTGCTGTCAATCAGTTTTTATATTTAACATTTAAACACATTTACACTAATATATGTCCATCTAATTATTATAATATGTGATAAATATGAGCAAAGCAGTGCATCATTTGTTAATGCACCATACTAAATAAATTTATTAGGATGGTAAATGTTGATTGAAAGCCAAAGTAATATTTCAGTATAAACATTTCATCAGTAAAAATAAAAAATGTTTAAACTTACTTTTATTTAAAAATGGTTTTGTTTGTTTGTTTTTTCACATAACATAGGAATGCAAATTTTGCAAAAGACCACTGTTACTTGAAGAGCTTGAGTCATGGGTGCTGCCACCTTGCGGAAAGCTAAATGAATGTCCTCGGATGATTGCTGCAAATTAAGACAGAATTTATGTTTCATTAATGGTGACAGGGAATTTTTATTTGGGAAAAATTGATTTTTAGTTAAAGCTAGAAATATATATTATATTCTATATGGCTAACATGTATTTCATTCGTAAATTATACTGAAATTAGGTATTGTATTAAAGTCGTATTATGAAGAAATAAAGAAGCATTGAACGTAAGCTTTCAAGTGTACCTCACTGCTTAGCACATTTAATAATGAACCTTGAAATGAATATATAAACATAATTAAAAACTGAGGAATTATAAAAAACAGTATTGTTAAAACTAATTATTTTAACGTCTTACTGAGTTAATCGCACTTTGTAAAAATAATGTTTCACATCTCATATCTTCAGAATTCTTTCCTCAATTGTTGCTTGTGTTTTGTCTTGTGGCCATAATTAACTAAACACTGTTCTCCAATACTACAAGTTTCTGTGCAGGATAGCGTAAACAGTCTTAGACCACATGTCTTGACCAACGTTCCACAGACCTTTCTCTGAATCACAATTGAAAACTTCTGATTAAAAAGTTGTGACACAAAAGCAGCGCTATTTATTTCTTTAAGAGACAATCGTTGAATAAAAAGTTAGATTTTGGTGAAAAGAGTTCGAGTTGTTTAAATTATTAGGAATTGATACCAGTTACTAGCTGGAAGTCATATTTGAAATATTAGAAAGGCAGATGTTGATAGTTTATGTCAAAGCTTGCCATAAAGTAATTTACCTGGGCATGAAGTGAGCTGATCTCATTACAAAAGAGCATGAGCTATTTAACTCTCTATCACCAACACAAACATTTTATTCAACGATTACCTTTTGAGTAAGTAAAAGCGCTGCTAGGGTGTCACTTCTTGGCCCAACCTTAGTAAACGTCTTTCTCTGAAATACTTCTATAAATTTCATCCTTCCATAACTAGAAAAGAATGTATCTATAGTTAGGTGTATTCAGGTAAAGTTTTCGAAGTTTCTCTGCAGATGTTCTGCATTACGTTACTTTATGTTCTCTAACAAGACAAAGGTTACTACAATGGTCACTCTGTGAAGGCGCGTACTGGACTGATCCTGTTTCTGTGCCATCATTTCCCTGGCGTATCAGTAACACTTAAGTTAAGAAATGGTATAGAGATTTGTACAAGTTAGTAAGAGCTGGAGACTGGAGTTCATCTTCTTTGAAATACGAATGATACATGACGTAGGTAATTTAAGATAGTGGGATAATGGACTGGAAACTTTCTTTTTGACCTAAAATGCAGTATACAATTATTCCTGCTCCTGTCATAATTTGGTGAAATGCCTAAGTTGCATTCTCTGCTTCAGCATTCAGTAATAATTCTATAACAATATAGAAGTCAGCCAGGCATGAAAAACCCAAGGATGTCCTATTTGTTAAATAATGATGTTTGTTCTTTGTTTAAACAAGCGTTTTTTTTCCTTACGCTATCCATGCTCAGTTCAATCTTCACTTGACATATCCTAAATATACTGCTTAAAAGAGATTTGGGGTAACTTATCTGTTAGAAATCACTGTGCATAGGCATTAACTTCTAATACTAAATTTATATGAAACAAAGGTACATAAGTTCATTGGGGTTACATCAGGAAACTTGGCAAAAACCTTGTTTATTATTCAGGAGATATATCCACCTACATTATAATTGAATTTTGGGTCAGTGTGTTTTTTTGTTTTGTTTTTTATAATCGTAGCCTTCACTTCTCTGATGAGATTGTTTCTCCAGATTTTCTTAAGTGCAATATAGGAGTCTATTGCTGTTTTAAACGCTCTGCTGTGCAAATTGGTCCATTTTCATGAAGAATACTGAAGGCTTCCTTCTTTGAAGTATTGTGCCCTTTGGCTCCATATTATTTAGCAATCTCGGTATATGAATTTCCTTTCTTGGAAAGATTGTTACTGTTTTCTCCAACCACAAGTACATACACTGAGTGGTCACAAGTAAATAGACACCTAATTTTTCGTCATTAAACTGATTTATGCTAACTAATTTGTGTTCTCAG
>NW_013668126.1:168759-170101 GCF_000517525.1 Limulus polyphemus
CAAGTCAAAAAACAAAAAAAAAATCAACTTCGAAGAGCGATCTACTCCAAGTTTTGAAGCAAGAGTGGGCGAAAATTCCACAATCTAAAATTGACGAGACGATTCTCACGATGCCACAAAGGATCAACGAACTCCACGAAACGAAAGGAAGATCTACTAGATATTAATTAAATTATAAATATATCAATTCATATGAATATGACTGAAAATTTTCATTTTTTCTGAAAAGGTGGTGTCTATTTACTTGTGACCACGCTGTGTACATGGCAGTATTACACTGTCATGTAGTCAAAAATTCACTGTGGATCAAATACAGTGCCTTGCAAAAGTATTTATCCCCTGCCAATAATGTCAAACTTTGATGAAATACAAATGATGTAAATGATTTGTTAATGAAATTGTTTTTATTCTAAACTCTAATAGCCAGACTTAACACTGCTACATGTGAAGGAGGTTGAATATCAGCAAAACCTGCAAAAAATATATAAATTAAAATTTGTTGATTACATAAGTATTCAGACCCATAAATCAGTACTTGGTGAAAGCACTTTTGTCAGCAATTACTACTGTGAGACTTTTTGGATAGGTCTCTACCAGCTTAGCATAATGGGATGGTGTAGGTTTGCCAATTTTTCCTGCCAAAATTACCCCTGACAAGTTCGTTGGGGATCGTTGATGGACTGCAATCTTCAAGTCTCACCAGAAATTATCTTTTGGATTCAAGTCAGGACTTTGACTTGGCCACTCCAGGACATTCACTTTCTTCTTTTGAAGAAAGCCCGAATCACTATCCTGCTGAAGTGCGAATTTTCAACCCAGTTTTAGATTCTTGGCTGGCTTAAGCAGGTTTTCTTCTAGGATTCGCCTGTACTTTGCACCATCCATCGTCCCCTCAATCCTGACAAGCTTTCTAGTCCCTGCAGATGAGAAATATCTCCATACATGCTAACATGATGCTGGCATCACCATGTTTGACAGTTGGGATGGTGTTGACTGGGAGATGCGCTGTGTTGGGCGTGCGCCAGATGTAGCGCTTTGAATTTAGACCAAAAAGCTCAATTTCTGTCTCATTTGACCACAAAACATTCTGCCAAATGTCTGCAGTATCATTTACATGCTTTATTGCAAACTTTATAAGAGATTTAAGATTTTTTTTTTCAGTAGCGCCTTCTTTCTGGTCACTCGCCCATATAGGCCAGCTTTGTGTAGGGACCAGAATATTGTCGATGTACGAACACTGATTCCTATCTCTGACATGGAACTTTGCAAATCTTTCAAAGTCACTGTTGGCTTCACAGTAGTAGCCCTAATCAGTTTCCTGCTTGCTCGGCTGCTAAGTTTG
>NW_013668126.1:171020-174277 GCF_000517525.1 Limulus polyphemus
ACTGTGGAAATTAAGTGTATTGCAAAGTTGTATTGAGAAAGAATAAACTAGTTTTATTTAAGAAAGATTTTGTGTCACTAAAGTTTCACGCGAAAGAAATTATAAGGGAAATTAACAAACGACCAGAGAAGTAACAATAATATTAAAGATTCACTGAAATTTATAATTCATTTGTCTCTCTAAATGACCATATAGACAAATTACCTAAGAATTGCTTTGTAATGACACTCATATTATTTTCTTTTTTTCTAATAATTAATTCATTGACTGATGGGTAATCTAGAAAATGTTTAAACTATTTATTTAACATTGCTGGCTTTAATATTATATATAATTTAAGGGAGTCCCTAAAAATATGACTGTTGTCTCTTATACTGTGTATGACACAATAACACTGCCAGCACCCACAATTATACTGTGCATTTTGGTGCTATATATTATGTAAGGAAGTTCTTCATACTAACACTGCCAGCTTTGATATTATACACAAGATAAGTAGTTCCTCACCACTGCAAGGTTTGGTGTTGTACATAAGAGCAGGAGATTTCTCACAATGACATTGTAAGCTATAGTTCTATAAACAAGGAAAGCTAATTTCCCAGAGTAACTGATAATTTTGGTGTTATGCACGATGTAGGAGATCTCCATAAAGATTCCAAAAATAATGACATCCTTGGTGTTAAAGATATTATAAGAGGGTCATCCACAACCAGTGTGTCAGTTTTGATATTATATAAAATGTATGGAGCTTTTGTGTTGTATGGAGTCCCCCAAAATAATATCATCAGCTTTGGTGTTATACACAATATTATACACTAGAATAAGAATATCAGCATTGGTTTAATATATGATATAAGTAGGTCTTCCATTAATACAACAAACAATTGCATTATACATGATACAGGGAAGTCCAATATCTCAAACCTTTGTTTTGAAAACTACAAACGTTTTTCCAATTACCTTTTTTAACTTTTGAAAATGTTATTCGTGTTCATGTAGATTTTTTTTAAAACGTTTTACTTACGTTTTCATTATCACAAGTAACAAGGTCACCCTATGATACTTGATTACATATACAGTAGTGAAGCTTATTTGGATCATAGTTCTGATCAACCTCTTTATCATTTTCATAAAATAGCTGGAATCACCTGAGTCTTCTAATGAAAGGGGAGGAGTTTTAACAGTCTGGATGTGATTAGAACATGACAAGTTTCTAAAAAGAAAAAAAAACATTCATACAATCCACACTGTTATCAAAACATTGGTTGCATTGATAGTTAACTCACATCAGGTGTACCTTATAGCCAACAATCTGCAACAATCATAAAGCTGAGAATAAAACAGTTACAGTACATATTGATTTAGATTTTGTCATTTTTAATGATGTAATCAGATGGTCAAACACAAGCCGGTTGGCCAAATTTTCAGCATATTCATAAACACATTCAAAATCCTATATTAAGTTTTCTATCTATTTTCTTCTGTAAGTATGCATGTATTTCACAGCAATTTTTTTAGGTTTAGTATTTTTCAATAGTCCAAAGTGATAATACATTTTGGTTTTATATTTTGCCAATATTGTTATATCAATAAGTACTCTGGAATCTGGATAGTGTAGGTTAAATATTCATTTCAAATCTTAAACTAATAAACAAAGGTTCTAACTCTCAACCCATGTTAAATAATGTAAACGGAACTGCCAAGGAAAAATATCTGTAAAAATATGCAATTCTTCAATTACACAAATTACTACAGTGCCTTGCAAAAGTATTCACACCTCTGCAAAGTTTCCACATTTTGTTGCTGTCTGAGCTTGCAATCATGAAATTTTCAAATGGGATTTTATATTTAGAATTTACACCATCTACTCCAAAATAAGAAAGCTAAAAAAATGCTGATGTTATGTACCTAAGTTAGATTTTCAAAGAAAATTATTAAACCTTTTTGCTATGGCAACCCTAAATCAATTCAGGTGCAAAAATACAGTTTGAAAGATCACAAGATTAGTGTAATGGTCTCTGTCTGTGTATTATCAAATTGGGTTAATTTGACTTTAGAGTAAATGCATGGTGATACGAACCCGTGAAAGTAAACCTAAGACTACTGGTCCTAGGATGAGACTTTTTCAACCTTCTAGGTTCACGTCATACTATCAACAGTTTGTGGCCAGTTTTTCCAAAGTAGTTAGAAACATTTTTTCATTGATTAAAAATGAAATAAATTTTGTGTGGATGCATAAATATGATAAAGTATTCCAGTATCTTAAGCGTGTTTTGGTTAAAGCACCATTGCTGGCTTACCCATGTAAATATTTCACATTGACCCTGGATACCGATGCCAGTGAAAGCAGAATTGAACCAGATTTGTCATAGGTAGAAGACAATATGGAATATGCATTTTTGCATGCTATTTGTGTGCTAACAGCTCCAAAACAGCAATATTGTACCAAAAAGAAGGAATGCTGAGCATTTATAGTATTTGTCAAATATTACCCAATTGTATGGTAGAAGTTCACTATTAGAGTTGATCATTCATCACTGAAATGGCTGTGATTTCAGGTTCATTCAGATAATGATGCTGCAAAAGTATAATTTCATTGTAAAATACCATTTAGGCTAGCAGCATTAAAAAACTGATACATTGTCTCACTAGCCAAGGGCGCCCCAGTGGCACAGCAGTATGCTGCGTACTTACAACGCTAGTATTCAGGTTTCGATACCCGTGGTGGGCAGAGCACAGATAGCCCATTGTGTAACTCTGTACTTAATTACAAACAAACAAACTTCACTAGCCAAGGAGAACATGTACATTCATTGAATGTCTGGGTCCTGGATACTGTGTAATGGCTAAAGCTATTGCAGCAACAATGATGATAAATGACAATACACTACCTTGCTCTTATAGCTGACTATACAAGTACCACATGTTACATGCATAAGTACAAATTCACCAGTCTGTAATAACCGTGATTTACCTTGCTGCATGGCACATAACATCCAAGCTATTTGTGTCTTTCTCCTCCTCTTCATGAAGTTCCTGAATGGTCACTTTTGGTGTCCAACTAAGAATAGAATTTGTCATTGCCACTTCTCGTTTTCTACGTTTTTTTTATTTTTATTTTTTATTTTCCGTCCCACTCTCTGACACCAATTTGTTACTATCTGCTTGTTTGTTAATTTCCGGTAGTAATTCTTTCCGAAAAATTTCAGCGATACAAGTCCTGTCTTGATTGAATCTAGTTTATTCTTTCTTAATAC
>NW_013668126.1:174488-176634 GCF_000517525.1 Limulus polyphemus
GGCAAACACTAGAACATTCGCGGAGTTCCTCGATAATTCATGATCGCGTGACTTCCGCTGTCGTAACAATATGTAACATAAAAAATAACTTGGAATCAACAGAAACTGCTCTCCGCAGTTTTACAGACTACAAAAGGTCCAAAAACCCATATACTTCTCAGACCAATTGTTAGTGCAATAAACTCGTCTTGCCATAATTTAGCTACCTTCTGTCACCACTATAAGGTAACACTGAACGTCACGTCTACAAATAAAAAAAAAAACTCCTCTGAACAACTTAGATATTTACACATCAATCTCCAAGATGTTTTTTGTCAGCTCTGATGACACAGACCTGGCATTATAGCCCTAGAAATGTTTTGCATCACCAAACAACGATTGCTGAATGATAAAAATTTAAGAGATAGAACTGTTATGAAAGAAAATGCCATCATGGAACTAACCTTGGTTTGCAAACAGCCTACCTACTTTTAACACAACAATGCATTCTTTGAACAAACAGATGGCCTTGCCAAAGAATTGTGAACATTTGCCTCTACTGACAATAGGTTTGGCATGGCTTGGTGTTTAGGGTGTTCGACTCGCAATCTGTAGATCTGGGGTTCGAATCCCTGTCACCGAACAGTATATAGTATTTGCACAACAGAGCTGTAACAAAGAATTTATTGCAACCAAATGTCAAAATATCTTATAGAGGTTTAAAAAGAATAGTTACTCTTTCAGTTTCATCATCAATAGCTTAACAACCAATAAACTACCAATGATTACAAATAACAAAACAAAATCTACTATAATTTATCTCCATTATGTTTCACAACGTAATTGAAAAACCAAACGAGTTCCCAAGAAATTCACTGTTCACTGTCATTCTTCCAAAATACTCAGATCCATCCTTGTAAAAATTGAATGAAAAACAACTCACGACAAACATAAAAACGTTGTATATGAAATACAGTGTTCCTTTAAACAGATTTACATTAGAGAGACTGGAAGACATATTGAAACAAAAATGAAAAAACATAAAGACTGCATAAAACTGATGAAAGCACTGACTTCAACCATTGCAGAACATATAATGTTAACGGGACACAAAATATACTAGTACAATTAAAACCACAATGATACAGATAATTTCTGAAAAGCAAGAAAAATTAATTAAAATTTCTATATTAAGATGATGAAACTATAATTTACCAATTGTATCATTCTCAATCCATATGGACACTATATAATATTTTGCAGTTTGTCCCAAGCTGACCTGAAGATGAAATATGGAATGCTTTTTAAATGTCACCCAATCTACTTTTACATTGTAGATCTTTAGTCCTACAAGATTATTTCTACAAATGACACACTGAATCAAGCAGTTATGATCTACTTCACCTTCGTTTCGTTCATCATGAATGCACTGCCAAAATTATCTGTAAAAGAAAGCTTTGAGGAATACTTCTTCTTCGCTGATTCTGAATATGAGGAGCTAGCTAGTGTGGCCATTACTCAGGGGGGAGAGCTTGAACCTCCAAATCGTGGAGTCAATACAGAAAGATTAAAGGTTTCTACACTTTGATCTTAACTGTTTCAGTCATTGGGAAACAAAAGAAGTGATATCCCTGTGAGGTATTATGAAGATGGTTGTGCAACATCAATCGAAACAAGGAATAAAGTGATAACGCATTTGTAATAGAATCACCTCATTCTCAACGAAAACCATGCATTTCTGTCACTCAAGATATCCAGGATTGAAAGTAAAAGTACAAAGACCCAGACAACGGATCTACTTACCAAAAAGACTTTAAAAGTCACAACTAAAGACTTTCTCAAGACCCTCTCCCCTGAATTCAGTCCTTGGTAGCTTTACTTATATCGACATAGAGAGCCAGCATTTTATTTTCATGATTTAGTCTTAACTTTAGTAAATTGATTTAATCTTGTGTTTTCAGTCATATATAATTGTTGAATTTTATTTTATTTTATTTTATTTTATTTTTGGTATACATTTTAAGTTATATTACTAGTACAATTTTGAGCTTTTAGGCTTTCATGTGATATGTTTGAATTTAACTTCAGATTTAATACCTGTTCTGTCTTAATTCATTTAGTTATCTGAGTTATCTTTATTATGATTTATTTACTATGATAATGAATG
>NW_013668127.1:0-4962 GCF_000517525.1 Limulus polyphemus
ATACCACGAGTTTACAGTCAACATATTTTAAAACTATACCACGAGCTTACAGTCAACATATTTTAAAACTATACCACGAGCTTACAGTCAACATATTTTAAAACTATACCACGAGCTTACAGTCAACATATTTTAAAACTGTACCACGAGCTGACAGTCAACATATTTTAAAACTATACCACGAGCTTACAGTCAACATATTTTCATATGAACAAACCACTTAACTTCAATTTGTCTAAGCTACGTACATAACAGGTCTAACAATGGAACCATAAAATATAGACAACCAATAGAGTTCTGTAGCGTTAGTCCATTAAAGTCTAACTTTCCCAAAGGGTCAATGTAAGTAAATAGTTTAGTAATGTAATTTGTCAGGCTTTCTACATGGCATATTTAGTAAACAAACTTACGTTTTTAAAATTTAATAGTGTTGTTGTTGTTTTGTCTTCTCTATATATTATTATAAATAATGCATGTATATATATATACATCTTGAAAAATTAACTCTCCAGATGATGATGTATTCAAATTAAAGAATGTTATGTGACTGAACATTTAAACATTTGACTTTCTGGAACAAAAGAAAGTTTGACCAGGTGACTTCCTGAAATAGAAGAAGGTTGGGTGGTCGAACATTTGACCTGACAACTTTCTGAAATAGAAGAAGGTTGGGTGGTCGGACATTTGACCAGATGACTTTCTGAAATAGAAGAAGGTTGGGTGGTCGGACATTTGACTAGATGTCTTCCTGAAGCAGAAGAAGGTTAGGTGGTGGAACATTTGACCTGACAACTTTCTGAAATAGAATAAGGTTGGGTGGGTAGACATTTGACCAGCTGACGTTTTGAAATAGAAGAAGGTTTGGTGGTCGAACATTTGACCTGACAACTTTCTGAAATAGAAGAAGGTTGGGTGGGTAGACATTTGACCAGCTGACGTTTTGAAATAGAAGAAGGTTTGGTGGTCGAACATTTGACCTGAAAACTTTCTGAAATAAAAGAAAGTTAGTTGGTGGAACGTTTGACAAGAAAACTTCCTGGAATACAAAGGTTAAATATTTGACTAAATTACGTTTTTGAGCGGAATTTTGATTGGTCAAATATTTGACTAAATGAATCTTTGGATACTATATAAGTATCAATTGACTCGTTATTAAAACATAAGTAATTTGGGAAGGATACAGATTTAAATAGCTCCCTGGATTTGATAAACTAGGTGCTGAAACTTTCAGTCTGAGATAGTAAACTCACACATAGTTATGTGTATATGAAACAATGTCTTGCTACTCAGTACCCCTACTGAAAACAAAATGATTAAAAGAACTCCTACACACTGCTTTTTAATCCTGTTAAAGTCATGGTTATATTAAATCTACTAAGCCTAAAGAGTGACGATTAACTGGTTTCTTTCCCTGTTTTAATGCTGATAGTATAAAATACACTACACTGTTAGGTACGAACTGATACCTTTTGCGCTTTGCTAGTGAATGTAAACACATATAAAGTATAATGTGTCATTAAGGAGGCCTCATCAAGTATATGAAGCCACGAATCACGATACAACAATAAAATTCCCATAAAACTTAAGGGTCTTCGTGATCACATAAAAGTTTTTTGCTTAGATAGAAGCTTTTTTTACAAATTATAGAGCAACTGTGATGGAAGAGAAGAAATGGTTAACCCTTAGATTTACTGTAATCTCTAGTCTGCACTCGTTGCCTAGGTGACGATCACAGCATCGTTACAGCTGCACGTATTGGTAGAAACTACTTTCTAGCTACCCAATTAAAAGGTGGTAAAGAGTTGTTTGTTTTATGTTGTAGTTGTTATTGTAATATACAGCTAAATGTTATATGTAATCTATGGATGGATTTCTGAGTAGAAATACGAACTGTAAGCCTTTTAGATCTGTGGCAGTCTAAATAATCTATATTATTATTATTATTTATTGCCTATTAAGTTACGAGCGCAGCTACATTTTGTATTTCTAAGCTAGATCAATCTTTGGTTACAGAAAGTAGACATTTTATTTATTTTATATTTATGATTATTTATTTTATATTTATAATTATTTATTTTATATTTATGATTATTTATTTTATATTTATAATTATTTATTTTATATTTATGATTATTTATTTTATATTTATGATTATTTATTTTATATTTATAATTATTTATTTTATATTTCTGATTATTTATTTTATATTTATGATTATTTATTTTATATTTATAATTATTTATTTTATATTTATGATTATTTATTTTATATTTATGATTATTTATTTTATATTTATAATTATTTATTTTATATTTATGATTATTTATTTTATATTTATGATTATTTATTTTATATTTATAATTATTTATTTTATATTTATGATTATTTATTTTATATTTATGATTATTTATTTATATTTATAATTATTTATTTTATATTTATGATTACCCTACGTGGCCTTTTTTATTACTGCGGTGATGTAACCAAGCAAAATAGATCTGTAGCTATGAAATTTAGGTCCTAAGATAACGGGGCACCCATTGGTGGACAGTATGTCTTTCTGTCATGTGTTTTAAAAATACATGATTGTACCCGTTAAGCCTAAAAAAGGGTTCACAAGGAAATCCAAAATGTGTTTGCAAAAGTAAAAATAAATAATGGTTCAATTTAAACAGAAATTTAAAATAAAAACATGAATAAACCTGGCGTAAAGTCGTGTTGTTCTTTTCTCCGCCTGCATTATAAGCCTGAATGGACATAATCTTAAGTATTTCTTAACTTTTATCTATCTACTGTTGACCCTTTCTGGACAGCTTTATTTTCGTCTCATCAAAGCGTTTAAACGTACAAAAGTGTTACATTTTTTTGGAATATTTCATTCATTTATGAAGATACCTCAAAATAGGTAAAAGAAATTTCAGAATTATTTTGAAAACACTTACTACTTTTAGGGAATGGTGTGGTACTAAAAATATAAAATATTTTATGTAGCGCCCTCTACTGAAACATTGACTTTTTTTATGACAGTAAGCTAGCGAACTATTTACCGATTTGATCAATGATTTTGGTCACAACTACTGTTTGGTGATAGCAATGAGAAAATCCATACTTTAACGCTCGCTACTAGAACTTTTACATTTGCATTACATATAAATACAGTTTGAAAAAAATAGAGCAAACGCCATTAATAAAGGATAAATCAAATTTGTTTTCAGCATTAGATTATTTCACATTATGATAATGTCGAATATGTTATATTAAAACGATTTTGGAGCCTCGCTACTTCCGATCATATTCTATATAACGCTATCATGTCAAAAACACACCCCTCCTTCCTGCATGGTGTCTATAATCCATCTACTGTACGAAGACGACAGCTTCAAAGCTCTCGCTTCAACAGTCCGACCACATAGAAACCCATAGGTGCTGCGTCTGATGACTTCACTTGTATGTCTTCATATGTAATAGCATAAATACACGTTTCATTACCCAGTTACTTGCGGTAGGCGACAGTTAAATGGTTATGTTGTGAAAGTAATTTGTACCCATGAATTGGGTCGCTTTTTCAAATGAATTATATTCCGTACTGTTACCTGGGGCACGTGGACTTATTTTACCACTGATCTTTGTGTTCGTGGATTTTCACCTTTTACAAGACGCCACACTCTACTTATCAGAACTGGTGTATAGTTTGTTGTAAGTCTCTTTAAGGATGGTCTTGGTGTCCCAAGTTGATTCTTATTCCTGTGTTTTCCGAGACTGTTGAGTACAATGGTTATCCCCGTCTTAGAAATTCTAAATCCCCTATCTGAGCACATCCTTGTCATCGTAATATTTGTATGAATATTTTGCGTCGGAAAGGGGTGTTATATACCCTTCCCAAAAGCATTACACTAACTACAAAATACCAATGTCAAAATGTAATACTGATACATTCTGTTCCATTGCGACTTTATATGGGCTATGGCTGCGGAAGAGCTTACTTAAAATCGTTTTACTATAACATATACTCAACCCTCTATAGTGACTCTAGTTTCGTAAGTATTAACTAGTATATGCATACTGCAAAGATCATACATGTATGGAATTTAAAGAAGTATCTTCGGATTTTCTTTTTGCCTTAAAACGTTTTAAACCGAACTAAGACTGCATTAATGTAGATATATTAATTTTAAAAACAACGTTATCCAGAATAAGTCATCTACAGGTCAGTTTATTCAATGATAAGTATGTCAAGATCTTTTTTCTAAAGTAAGCTCAACATTACTTTATTCTTCCACGACGATTACTCCATTCTCTCTTTTAACTGTTCCTAAATTTTATGTCTTTCCTGCTTTTTGGATAAATATATTATATTACTGCCGTATTAGGAGTAAAAAACAACACTCATACTTTTAGAGATGCTTACTTCCAGTTGTTTTGTAGGTCTAGACTCCAACGATAAGGAAACAGTACGAAAGAGTTTTGAGATCATTAGCTTCTTTGTGTTTATTCACTTTAAATATTTGACTTCACAACAATATGACTTCTATTTAATGTATTACACTGTCTATGAATAATTAACTCTACCGACAAGTGTAGTGTAAGTTTTTAAAATTACAGAAGATTATACTGTAACTCCCCATTCTACTGACAGTAAAATTCCATCGTTTCTAGACGACTACTCAATTTCCTGAAGTTAAAATTTGAGCATTTCTAGGCAACTCCTCATTCTACTGATGGTAAAATTCCATTGTTTCTAGGCAACTACTCATTTCCACTGACGGTAAAATTCCATTGTTTCTAGGCAACTACTCATTCCACTGACGGTAAAATTCCATCGTTTCTAGGCAACTACTCATTTTACTAACGGTAAAATTACAGCGTTTTTAGGCAACTACTCATTCCACTGACGGTAAAATTCCATCGTTTCTAGGCAACTACTCATTTTACTAACAGTAAAATTCCAGCATTTCTAGGCAA
>NW_013668127.1:5874-15758 GCF_000517525.1 Limulus polyphemus
CCACTGACGGTAAAATTCCAGCGTTTTTAGGCAACTACTCATTCCACTGACGGTAAAATTCCATTGTTTCTAGGCAACTACTCATTCCACTGACGGTAAAATTCCATTGTTTCTAGGCAACTACTCATTCCACTGACGGTAAAATTCCATTGTTTCTAGGCAACTACTCATTTTACTAATGGTAAAATTCCATCGTTTCTAGGCAACTCCTTATTCTATAGGTGGAAAACTCTGCAAATGTTTTTGTATTCTTCCCATTAAGGAGTTTCAGGATTTTTGTAGAAAAGCTCTTGCATCAAATGATTTTGCAAATTTTATTACATATATCTGTGTACACAGCAAACTTGAAGAATATTTGATATTGACACTTTCTCTTCCTTAGTATTATTTATATAACAAACTCTTGAAGTATTGAACAGTTCATACTTTGAAACGAAATATCATTTGTATTTTTAAAGACAGGGTTAACTAGGTAATTTTAATAAACGCTCTGTTCTGTAGATTCATCTGAATAGCTTCTACACAAAACACTTTCTTCACAAAAACGTTATATAAAACATCTTTTCTAGAGTCATAGAAATGTGTGCAGCAACATTTAAAATTGGCATCTTCAGCTGTTTGTGAATCTGTATATTATCGTTTAAAAACTGCTGAGAACAAGATAATAGTTGGCCACACCCAGACTATTCCAAGACTTGATTTTTGCGCCCTCTTTCCCGTATTATATGTAAGTTTTCAGCAATGCGCATAAAATGAATTACAATAAGCAATCACATTGGTTACTAAAAAAAAAAAGGCATTGTTTTCCAGATAAACTCAGTAGTAATACAACACAAGTTCCATTCCGTGCTGATCTAGGTGTAGTATTAATTAAAATTATTTCAAAGTAATTCTTTTCCCTGGACTTTTATTTCTGTTTCTCTCAGAATTTCGCGCAAATTGAACTGATAGACTAGAGGAAAGGCAGCTAGTCAATAATACCCACCGCCAACTCTTGGGTTACTCTTATCGAACGAAGTAGTGGGTTTTGACTGTTACTCTTATCGCGCACTCACGACTCCAAAGTTTTTATGGTAAAGGGGCATGACCCACGAATCCTCTATTTCTTACTCCAAGCTCGGCAAACACAAGGACACATGCGGTCCACTTTATGGCAGTAAAGTATAAATATATTCAAGTTTTTTAACGTATCATAGACGCGCCAAGTTAATTAAAAAATCATGTTAAACTGAAGAGTTTAAGCAATTAATGTTGACATAGTAACCTTTCCCCACTTCCTTGCTTAATGTATAATACTTGGATTAAATACTTCCCAGTGGCACAGCGGAATGTCTGCGGATTTACAACGCTAGAAACCGGGTTTCTATACCCGTGGTGAGCAGAGCACAGATAGCCAATTGTGTAGTTTTGTGCTTAATTACAAACAAAATACTTAAATTCTGATTAAAAATTTCAATGTCCATGTGTGTGTGTATGTGTTCAAACAGTTTAATTGAATTCTCGTGAGGTTTAATAAAAAAAAACTAATTTTCCAGAATGATTTAGTTTACGTTCATCACTGTTTTAGTTTTACTTAGAAATTTGCGAAACGAGTATTTTAAAATTAATACTTCGGTTTATTTTGTCCTTTTTTTTTCTCTCGCATTGTTAGTTCCAGATTGCAATGAGGTGAGAAAATTCTGGTTTTTCATGTCCTGATTATTTAAAACTTTCCATTCAATGAGAACAATTCAAGTTTGTGATCTGATCGTCAACAAGAACTGTGATAAAAATGATTTTAATTAAAATAGATGTTGTTTTTTTATCATACAACAACAATTCTTGGAAATAGAGCGCTTGTTCCTTTCTTTATTTATTCATAGTTAAGCACAAAGCTGCACAATGGGCTATCTGCTCATCATGGGTATCGAAACCCGGTTTCTAGGGTTGTAAGTCCGCAGATATACCGCCGTGCCACTGGGGGGTCTGGAAATAGAACTATAGTCATATTTATGTTGTTTTGTTTTCCTCACTATAGTGAGCCTATATTTAAACAGGTTTTGAAGGATATCTATCAGATTAGGAATACGTAGCATATGTCAGAAGAAGAATTCAGAATACTAAGTTAGTACCATCAATGTTTCATATTCGTCAAATCCTGTAGAAACATAGGTCTACTGCTCTGAGCAAAAATCACCATACATTAATATACACTCCACAGTTATATGAAGACTGCCTATTATTGACCAGTATTACGTATAAGGAGTGGAATTTCCCAAAACCGATATAATTCAGTGACAGGTGGGGAATCGAATAAACGAGTTAACTTCATATCTACTTTTAGAACTGTACCCAAATAAAAAAAAATCTGATTTTAATCAACTGGAAATTTTACGAGGTTTATCAAACCATGCTTGACTTTTATAAATGTGTCCTTGGTCTGACGCTATATATATATATATATTAAGAGAAATTCGCGAATCCGAAACATACAATACGTAGCATCAATAAATAAACTTTGAAATAGGAACCTTCTAACCCGAGCTCTCACGGGAGGAAGAAATGTCCGCTTTCCTAATGCTCCAGTTATTGGTTTCTTGTTTGTTGATTTATTTATTTTTAATCTAGAAAAGAATATATAGAGAGAGTTAGTGTTCAGTTCCATCACTAATCCAATGAAGGCATTTAACTCTAGAATTGTCGATATATACCCCATCTGTTGTTCTTGTTTTACACGATCTTCAACACAGTTTATTCACGAAATTGCTTTCGGTTATGGGGTTCCTAACAACATATGAGCCACAAAAATATCTAAACAAAAAACATAATTACAGTTAAGTATTGCTGGAGTTCTTATACGTGTTTACATAGAAAATAAGTGATTTCACGTAGTTTCTATACACGTAAATAAAATCACGACCTATATCTCCAGAATGTATCTTTATTAGCTCAATATTTCTCGATTAGTTTCGTCAGGAGCTATCCATATCCTACTAGTTCACTAATCCAGTTAGATTTTATATTATAAATGTCTCCTAATAAACTCCAGTTTGCGTTAAACAATATTAAGAATAATAATTTCACGTGGTTTATTTTATTAAGTTATTTACAGTGAGTAAGATGTAAAAACATAAATTAGGCAAATAATGTAATATGTGAAACTATCCAGTAGTGAACGGTACAAAACAAGGCCGTGATTTGAGGGTTAAATCACAATAACTGGTTCTACCTGCTAATCTATGAACGAAAGCTTATGTACAACGGAACAGCGAATACACGAACAGTGTGACTGTCAGAATTTTGAACAAAGGTACAGTCGGCTAACGTGTGAAAGTACAAAGAAAAAATCTGTGTTTGTATATACTGTATTATAAAGGGGGATTATACTTGTCATCCTAAATTCTTTCAAGATTCGGGTTTCCATATTTTCATGATTTTACTATACATTGTATGTATGTATGTTTTTTAATTATGCACAAAGCTACACAAGGGCTATCTGTGCTCTGCCCACCACTCTATACATTGTAACAGCTCGGCGTATGACTAAAAACTGAGAAAAAGAGACAATACTAAAATTTAGTAGAAAATTGAAATCATTGTTTTTAATATTGTCAATATTATTAAATATTGTTAATACTATCAAAGTATTGGGACGGCGCATCTTGAGAAGAGGGGCGTCGTGTTACGTTGTTAGAACTTCTTTTTTGTACGCTATAAGTCCATCTTTACCATCTCTTGTCACCTATCGTTGGAACACACATCTAATGGAAAAAAAAACCCTTTTGTAAAGCAGTGAGATTCGGGTTCTTGCAACGTTCCAAAGTGGTTTAATTTGATTCAAGTCGGGCCTAATCAGATTCTGGACATTGTACATCTCAAACCAATGCTAGATACGTTAGGGAATGGTGCATTATCATGGTGAAAGAGGTGGGTCCTTTCGCATACAATCCCATGGTGAAAGAAGTGGGTCTTTTCACTTTAACTTAGGATGTCACAATGCGATAAAACGTTAATGATATCGTCCTTATTGGCAGAGTTCCAACCTGTTAAAACAGACCTACCATAATAGTACTCTCTCCCCCCTCCACCGATGTGGGTTGACGCAGTCATACCCAAAGTCTTCTCCAGGTTGCAGCCAAACCCACAAAAATCAACCCATCCATTGTTTTTGCTCATTCACTAATTTTAAAGTATCCTTATAAAAAGGGTAACTTGTGAGGAAAAATGACTAACTTTTCTCTGGTACAAGTATTTTGGTCACATCGCCTGTTTTGAAATATTTTTGTAAATCAATGAAATATTCCAAAAACATTACATCCTCAAATGTTTTGAAATATCGTATGTTTTAGCTAATTAGTTAAAACTAGTACAATACAATGAAATACACTAATAAATATCCATACAATATCTTCTTAAATCTGGTGTAATTATACTGTGTCATGCCATGCCATACTGTGGCTCTTTATTACACACCAGGAAGACTGCAGAACCATGGTTCTTGATTACACACCACGAAGACTGCAGAACCATGGTTCTTTAGCCTACACCAAGAATATTATGGAAGAATGGTTCTTTATCATACATCAAGAAGACTGCGGAACCATGGTTCTTTATCATACACCAAGAAGATTATGGAACCATGGTTCTTTATCAGACATCAAAAAGACTGTGAAACTTTGGTTCTTTATCATACATCAAGAAGACTATGGAACCGTGGTTCTTTATCATACGTCAAGAAAACTATGGAACCGTGGTTCTTTATCAGACATCAAAAAGACTGTGAAACTTTGGTTCTTTATCATACATCAAGAAGACTATGGAACCGTGGTTCTTTATCATACGTCAAGAAAACTATGGAACCGTTGGTTCTTTATCATACGTCAAGAAAACTATGGAACCATGGTTCTTTATCATACGTCATATATTCAGGAAACGTATTTATACGAGTTGTTCCTGTGATACTTTGTGATCTTTTTTTGTTTTGTTGTTGTTATTGTTATCTTGAAATATACTTAAATGTTATTTCTCTAATTTACTGAATAAGCACACAATCCACTAACGTTTTCAATATTCAGTATTCCTCATGTATATAGAAGTAAATTATCTTCATCATCTTTCCAAACTATTAGAAAAACAACAGAAATTCTTCTGAGGTTTTCCTTGTAATCCCTGTAAAATTAATACCTGGTATGTGACGACAAATATGCTCGTTAATCATTTTAAAACATGATAGTACCCTGATTCGTGGATTTAGATTTAACGACATGGAGAACGAATTTAAGTTTACTAATATAAAAAATGGAGACGGGCTATCCATAAATATCTTTGTTGTCAGAGTTATGTATTTACTTTGCAGAAAGAAAACGTTCATATTCATCTTTACAGAGATATCAAGTTAGTGGAATTTCTAATTTACCTATTGCTTCTTTAACAAAAAAAAACAGATGAAGAATCTGTTATACACTCTTTTATTTTGATAGCCTGCTTATCCAAAAATATACTGAGTATACAAAGTGGGGCAAAATTTACGATACGATTGGTACCGTTTGTATTATACCGTCAGTACTAAAGAAAATACTACGAAACCAGTTTATTTACTGTTTATTCTACAACAATACAATATAAATTAAACTATTCACTAAATGAAAGAATATTGTAATCACTTTTTCTCCACGCTATGTATTGTTTGGTTGATATAAGTATTTATAAGTCTGCTCAGAAATATGAGCATAATATAACTCAAGCTTTAGAAGACTTGTGACAACAACCACAAACTGGTAAAACGGTCGATACAATGCACAAATCTCACTTCTAATTTAGATTTAGTTATATACTTAACTTGCATGATGTTGATATACAGCTGAACTAGCTAAATCCAAGTAATGCACAAGTCATATTAGTCTTAAGCCTAATAAGCTAAAATAAAATAATGCAAGAAAGAAAGCATTATTGCAACGTTAGATCCTGTTGTTTATTAACGTCTCTCACCTGTAGAAGGCTTAGGTAATTGAGCCGAAAGCTTGTGCATTAAAAAACAACTAAAAAGAAACGTGATGATAGTCCAAATAAATTACTTAATATAAATATGAGTACTCACGTTAAAAGCCTGAAAAGTTAATTATTATACATTGTTTACAATTTATACTCGAGGTTGTTTCCTTACATAATTTCCAGATACAATTTCTGTTGTCACAAATTTCTGCGAAATATAACGAGGTTGAACCCAACCACTTTAAAACGCCTCCACAAATCGTCTACGTCACTCTACGCGAACCTAAGATTCTAACACTACCCTCAATCAGACCAAAGGCATAAACGTCCTTTTGAGCTACATCGGGAGACTTGGCAAATATGTGTGGTCCTATGCGATTGCTGTAATAGCAATTGTCTTACCCATATACTCTACTCACAAAAACTAAAGAGCAACGAAGTTTTGTACGTTTTATTTTTCAAAGTTTGAAGAAAAAAAGCATAGAGACCTTCAATATTGGGGACACTTGTTTATTACAAAGATCACATGTAAACAACAACAAGCAAATTGAAAAATTCATGTACAAATAACAAAAAAAACAATATTTACAAAAAAATGACAGCATTTGGCTGCACAAGTATCAAAGAAAAAATAACTTAATAAAATAATAAAAATATGACTTCTCTGCATCTGTTACCCATAAAATTGATAACATTTCGACGAATGATTTGTTCAGGCAACACAGTCCACTCCTGGATGAGGGCAACTCTGAGCTCATGGAAAGTTGTAGGAGCAGGTTGTCTATCTCTATCTGCTCTCCCTAGCAAGTTCCACACATACTAAATCGGATTTAGATCTGGTGACTTAGTAGACCAGTCCAGTATATATATATTCCTTCATCCTAAAGGACGAGCGGTATCCTGCTGATACTCGAACTCATCTCCGACAGCACCAGCAAATGGTAGCAGGATTTCATTCACGTAACGTCTTACTGTCAGGGATCTTCCATCCACCATATAGAGGTCTGTATGTCCCCGAATGCATATACCGCCCAGACCACGATTGAATCACCCCCCCCCCCCAAAGACATCACGGTGGACAGTGTTACAGGCCGAATATTGCTGTCATTCACGTCTACAGTCACTCGCACATCGATCACTTGAAGATACACAGAATCTGCTCTCACCTGTGAACAATACAGGAGTCTAGATGACATGATCCAGGGCAAACCGCAGTCTGGCTGTTAGGTGCCTTGGGATTGGTACAGGAGCTCTAACTGCTATCATGGACCTGATCTTAGCCTCATGAAGCCTGTTGCTGACCGTTAAGCACGATATACGCACTCCTGTGACTTGCTGAAGCTCGTTTCTGTGGACCCTAGAGCTGCTGGTACTATTTATAAGGGCTAGTTTCCGCATATATCTGATGCCCCTGTAGCCCTTCTTCGTCCCTGACCTGGCCTCCTGGTTTCTTCTCCTGTGGCCAGGTATCTGTACCGCAATCTATTGACCACAGATTGTGATACCCCTTGACTTGTGCCACCTCAGTCTGGGCGCGGCCCTCTTGAAGCAGTGTGAGAGCTTTGCAAACATGAGTTTTAATTAACTGATTTCTAACAGGTTGCACACTCTTTACAAAATTCAATGCTAGCAACAAAACAACATAAACCTAGCATTATCTCAACAGTAAACATCCTTCCTAATCAATCAAAATTAGCTTTTTGCTTTGCAGGATTTGGGTCATTTCTCATAAAAGTCTATTACATAAGTAATCATTGGTGTATAAACTTACAAGCCCTAGGTAGGATTAGTATAATCCTCAACAATAATCATGTTAAATTTGAAAAAAAAAATGATAAACTAAAAATATAGACATTTAAGTAAACCTCATTATCCTTTAATTTTTGTGGCATATAAGATAAATGCTGGAATTAGGAAAGATTAGACAGAAGGGGGGTAATTAGGAATAATATTAGCATCTTGTCCATAAAATCCCTTTAGAAAATAAAATTGCTGTGGTGTTTTAGTTAAATATCCATATAGTCTCTTTGAGGTAAAAGGTTAAAGTGTATCAGTTTGATAATATATCCATCACAAATTCCCACCCGACAAACAAAAAGTCTGAATTGTATTAGTAGAAAAAATGTATTAAAAATAAAACATATACAATGATGACTTTATCTATCTGTATGCAAACCCGCCATTAAAAATGTTTGTTTTGCTTTTACATCATTTAACCAAGTTCGCAATTTTTGTTTTCAATAATATACGCGTATTCTTATCCACTTAGTAGTTAGTTGCTTACTGCTCATGCGTGTCTTGATAATTATGTTTTCGTTACACAATTTAGACAACTAAATATTCGCGATTCCTAAAGACAGGCCTAGTAGATAATTGTGAGTTTATTGACTAATTTGGCGCTTAACTTGTCGTAGCGCCTCCTTGCATTGTATCTAAGTTACAAAATAAGCCGTAATTAACCAGTAACGGGAACTGTACGCTCGTTAATTAGCTTGCCAACAAGCTGCGGTCGTTATGATGATAAACTGAAAGTCGAGCTAAACTACTCGTATCTAACCGCAATTCTAAAATTGTAAAACTTATCGTAACCATGAAAGAATTCCACAAGAAGCTTGAGGTAAGGGGGCAAAGAAAGTTGGTCTCACATACTCCCTCCTGTCCCCCAATTCAACTGGGAACCCTACGCTATGGCGTAATTTGCGTATATGTGCTAATCTGTCGTTATTAGAAATACCTCACATAAACTGATAATTAGTACACCCACCTTCTGAGCTTGTTTGAGCAGTCGCCTGATCGTAACCTTTTATGATCATCCAAATATTGCCATAAAAAATCTGTGCTTACTTTTATTAGAAATTAATATATTTTAAAATAATAACGAGAAAAGTAAATATTTTAAGTATTTACAGAACTAGTTATTTAATACTTTATGTTTACTCACTCCTATATAACTATAACGCTCAGCAGTGCATAAGATTTTTTGTTTTAAACATTACTTTCCGTACAATCGTTATTAAAATTCAAATTGTTCAAATATCAGTTTCAAATAATCATATTTTAGGCATAACCGCTAAATTGCAGTATGCTGTTTTCAAACACCGAGATATAGGCCTAACCGTTCCATACGTACGATTGGTTTTGTACACCAAGCTAAATTTAGTCGCTTCAAGTTACCATTTCTTTTATTTTCATAAAATATAAGAATCTTATGACATTAATTTTTGTAATTCTATCTAACATTAAACTAGAAAACAAACAGACTGAAAATATATCAGAAACATTAAGTGCTTTTATGGTTGTTTTTAGGCAATGCAAGGGAAAAGAAAATGTTACTGGTGTGCTTACTCAACGTATAGTTGAAAGATTTCCAACAGTTTTGCAACAGTAGTAGAATGTTCACAAATCTACGAAATTTACTTAGTTAGACTATTTCCTATCTCCCATTTTTTTTTCTGAAAATCTGATAACTCAAAATGGGAGAGGATTCGACTCCGATTACCAAGTAGATATTTCACCATAAAAATTTCAATAGAACGTGAAAAAACGTTGAAAAGAAAACTGATTTTATTGTTACGACAGCGGAAGTCACGGAACGCTGGGAGCATGCGCGCTGGAGTTTCTAGAAGGATCATGAATTTTCATGGCAACTCTTGTTTGTTCCAGGCGCCCTCTTTTTTAGTATATAAGCCCGGCAAATAAAGCCAGAGGAAAAAAGATAGAATTGCGTAGATAGATAGATATAGAGATAGATAATTCAGTCAAGCGAACAGTAGGCACCGTGAGTAAAGTGTGTGAATCGCTGTGGATTATAGCGTGTGTTTATAAAAGTAGTTAAGTTAAAGTGCCTGTGGAAATTCTGTGTATTACTAAAAGTTGTATCGGGCAAGAATAACCTAGTTTTAATTAAGAAAGGA
>NW_013668127.1:16663-22313 GCF_000517525.1 Limulus polyphemus
GACTTGTATCGCTGAAGTTCCTCGGAAAGAATTCATACCGGAAATTAACAAACGAGCAGATACGTAACATTATTATTATTTTCCGTATACAACAATGAACACTGCTAACTTTTATGATTATTTTTTAACAATTAGGGTTAGTAAAAAACCACAGTAAATGGAACAACTTATCAGAAGATTTGAAATTAGAGCAACTTCTTTCGACAACGTGAGATTAAGAGAGCTCACAAATGTGTCGAAATTAATTTATCTAATTTCAAGTCTTCTGATAATTTGTTCCATTTGCCTTAGTTTTTAATTAACTACTGCACACGATTTTGTGTTCTTTAATTATACGTTAGCATTAATAAATTTACATTTTTTATGTCACCTTTCAAAAAATCTCAGGTTGATTAAAAATACAGCTAGGCGAGTCTTAATAATGTATTGGTTAAATTGAAAGAAACACCTCGTCTATAGCCACTTTTACGAGTTTTATATTATTAAGAAACCTTGATCAAAAGCAAGCAAACTGTGTAAATCAGAAGCAAAATAACTTAAAAGTAACATTAATGACGACAATCCAGCATAATATATTGATTAAAACTGCTTAATGTTATAAACAGTTATTACATCAGAAAATTAAAGCTTCTTTTTAAACTTACGTTTATTAATCAGTTGGATGGTACTCTCGGTATTGGAAATATTTTCGTCCGTAATTCGAGTAATATCAAAAGTGCTTTGGCGAATTTAGTAAATTTGAGTTAGTCGTGATTCTACATTGAACCATACACAATTTGATATCTCTACTTTAGTTTTACAGTTTTGAAGTATAGAAGGGTTATGCGTGTTTATGTTAATATTTTACCAATGATCGAAACCTTTGACACAGAATATGATTCCAAATATTTCTAGCCCAGGAATAAGTTTTTATTCATCCGATCACATTATTCTTTCATAGCTTTTTATGATAAACAAAATTTTGTTCGCATTCACGTTACATTACATACATTCATTAATTTATATAACTTAATTTTAAAATATATACTTTTTAGGTTATGTTCAGAGGTAGTCAGTTCGAACACTCGAAACATAAAATATACATTTTTTTTAATTATGATGTTACCCGATGGCTCAGTGGTAAATTGGAAAACGTTTAACCGTAACGTCTGAGGTTCGATTCCCCTGAAGACTTAGTGGTAAAGTTGAGAGCTTACAATGCTAAAATCCGTGGTTCGATTCCTTACTGTAAATAGACAATTGTGGTTGTCTGTTTTAAAGCAAAGCTACATTAGGGTATCTGCTGTGTTTACTTTGGGAATCGAACCCTGTATTTTAACGTTGTAAGACCGTAACTTTACCGCTGTCTCACCAGGGTCGACAGTTGTGCAACTTTTTGCTACCAAACCAACTTTGAATAATATCAAGCACAAGTTAATCCTGCATATCCAGTTCAGCATAAAGTTAAATAATCATCCATCATATAAAAATATAGTCTACAATAATGCCTTTATTTTTTATAGATATGTTTTTTTTAAACACTTCATATTTTTATTTGTTATTATGCGGATTAGATACGTTTCTGAATTGTAAGCTTTAGAGCACAACATAATCATTATAACCGAAAGCATGACAGAATCTTTGTAACTGAGAGAAGAAAAGAATCATTGTAAGTGGGAAAAGGATAGAATAAACGTAACAGAGAGCATAACTTATTATTATAACACACAGACTATCAGATTTTCAATGTGTTGAAAATGACAACTGTAACTGAAGGTCTTGTCAGTAACCACAATAATATCCACTGTTTAACCCTTTGCCATACCAACCCAAGAAATTCTAAACGCTTAAATTGTTCCTCTAACAAATAGTCATTCAGATATGCATCGTAAAAAACAATAACCTTAACACTGTCAACAGCAAAATTTCTGTGTAGTTATATAACACTTGTTGATTGGCTTCATTAGGTAAGTATCTCATCTGATGTTAACAGATAAATAATCACAATTCAAGGAACTTAATAACCCGAGTGCTTTCGGAAGGAGGTTAAAATCTTGGTTTCTCGTTGTTTGTTTGTTTTTTGCAAAGCTACCCAAGGACTATCTTCGCTAGCCGTCTTTAATTTAGTAGCGAATGACTAGAACAGCTAGTCAACACCATCTACCGCCAACTCTTGGGCTACTCATTTACCAACGACTAGTGGGGTTGATCGTCACATTATAATGCCTCCACGGCTGAATGGGCGAGCATATTTGGTGACAGGGATTCGAACCCACGAATTGTGTGCCGAGCGCCCCCTAACCACCAACATCGAAGTACGTAGCTAGTCAATAGCACCCTACCAACTCTTTGGTTACACCACACCCACGGCCCCAAAATGCGGAACGCGTTTCTGCGACAAAGGACCACAAACCATAAATTGTTACACCTAAAAATTTCTTGTCATTAACTGTTATGTGATAAACTTTGAACCAGACTACTATAGAACTGGCAAGGTAATTCACAAATTTGTAGAGGATAAAACTTAGCCTTATAGATGATTCACAAGGTTGTAGAGGATAAAACTTAGCGGCTTAACTTATAGATGATTCACAAGGTTGTAGAGGATAAAACTTAGCGGCTTAACTTATAGATGATTCACTTAAGCCGCTAAGTTTTATTCTCTACAAACTTCTTATATATCATAAGTTCGACGATTGTTCACGTTCTGATCTTCCAGAGAACAATCTGTTTAGTTAAGTTTCATTTCTACCAAGTAATAAAACGGGTTTCAACAAGGCCTACTTCTAGTCTTACTCTGGATACACAATTATAAAGAAGATAGTTTTGTTTCAATGTGTAATCAAACAGTATAAGTTGTTTTTATGAAATAATAATTATGAGTAGGTTGTATAACTCTTGACCAATCTTTGCTAGCTGTGTAAAGAAATATGGTAATTTATACTCTATATTTTATAAATAAACAGCAAATTTCAATGTTTCCAAAGTTCCTTACATTATACTCTCTTAGGTCAGCAGTAAATTTGCTGACTTACGACGATAAAATCCGGGGTTCGGTTCCCAGCAGGATGCACATAGCTCACTGTGTATCTTTGCGCTAAAAACAACAAACATTAATATCACATTGGGACGTGAAATTGCTCGCAAATTAATTAAACGAAGTAGTATACAGTGGTTCTATTTATGCATTTATAAACTTTATTATGTAACACACACTCGTTGATAAATTCTGTTTTAACTTCTAGGACTAAAACAAGCATGGTCAGTTCTACAGGATGGACACCTTTTGTAACCTCCTATATTGAAGAGACCGATTACATCGAGATTCTCGGTAACTTCACGAACTGGACAACAGAAAGTCAATGTTGCCCAGTCAATATTTCCGTCAACATTAGTTTGGCTCCGAGTTTTAGTTTGGAAATTCCATGGATAGTTTGCATTTCCCTGCTTCTGTCTGTTTTGATCTTGACCACTGTTCTTGGGAACGTTTTAGTGATCGCCGCAATTCTAACGGAAAAGAATCTTCAAACTGAGGGTAATTATCTCGTGCTCTCCCTAGCCCTGACCGATTTAACAGTTGCCAGTTTAGTCATGCCACTAGGTGCTGTGTACGAGGTTAAGCAAGAATGGATATTTGGTGTCGTTCTGTGTGACGTATGGACGTCATGTGATGTCTTATGCTGTACAGCTTCAATACTTCACCTCCTCGCTATCGCTGTAGATCGCTATTGGGCTGTCACAAATGTGGATTATATCCACAAAAGAAGTATCCGCCATATTGGAATCATGATACTTCTTGTATGGACTGTATCCGGTATTGTGTCGCTTGGACCTGTTCTTGGCTGGAGAGATCCGGAATATAATGAACGTATTCTGGCACACAAAATCTGTCTAGTAAGTCAGGACATAGGTTACCAAATTTTTGCCACATTCGCCTCCTTCTACATTCCACTAGTGCTAGTCCTTTGTCTCTACTGGCGAATATATCTGGAAGCTCGGAAGAGAATTCGGAGAAGGAGTGGCTATCGCTCATTTCAAAGACTTTCTGTGCCCCCTCCAGTATCTTCCATGACGGAAATGACAACGTTTATGACGAACTCATCAAGTAACCCGAGCTTTGAAACGACTTTTAGAAACGGATACATGGCAACACATGACGATTTCCATCAAATACACACCCGTTCTGATAGGAAGAAGACAAAATATCCAAAACATTCAGCGGCAGAGTCCAACAGAGAAAGAAGGGCAGCCAAAACATTAGCAATTATTACTGGAGTCTTTGTCGTTTGTTGGCTGCCGTTTTTTATAACAGTTTTAGTCCTACCAATATGCAGTGATTGCAGTCTGCCAGCTTACTTGTTTAGCCTTTTTGTATGGCTTGGATATTCAAATTCGATGTTAAATCCTATTATCTACACTGTATTTAGTCCCGATTTTCGGAGTGCCTTCAGAAGAATGATGTTTCATTCCAAAAAATAACTTACATTTATTTGTGTGCATTATGTATCTATAGCTATGAAGTGCATAATTCCAACCGAATAATCATCTTTAAGTTTAAATCTTGCCAACTATTACTATGACGTTTTGTGTGTGGTATTCAAATATGTAAGCAAAAGTCAATAATATAATCATTTCGTTACCTGCTGGTACCTTAAATAATGATTCATAATTATAAGAAATCACTGACTGGATAATAATTATTAGAATAATCCTTTTGCACGTGGCTTGAACTGAAGAAGACTTAAACTGGTGATTTTCTCTGGTAAAGGAGGGTTTGGGTGTTAATTAAAAAGTGAGTGAGTTAAAACAAACTGGTTTAAGCTAATAAGATATGCAGAGATACATTTTGAATACAGTAAAGAGTTTTGTTTTTTTGTGGGAGATATAATATATAATAACTGCAAACAAACTTCAGTGAATATTCCTATACGACGACTAGTCCACAAATATCAGCCGTTTATTGTATTGTATTGCTGCATGAAAAATCCATGTACTTGTGAAAAAGTACGTTAATAAAACCTGCTTAAGTTATCCTGCAGTGTTATTCTTTTGTTTAAAACTCAGTTATTAGTACAGATGAACAACAGAGTATTTCAAGACTGATTTATCAGTATCATTAATTAAATTCTGCAAAGTTAAAAATAACAAACATTACCTTAATATTACAAAGAAATTCGAAGTTTTTAATATTATCTTTTTCCTCATCGGTCGAACAAAAACTGCACATTTAGTAGTTTAAAATATGCGTAAAATAAAAAGAGATTTGTTCCAGAAAGACAGACCCTCCAGTGGCACAGCGGTATGTCTGCGGACTCACAACGCTAGAAACCGGTTTTCGATACCCGTGGTGGGCAGAGCACAGATAGCCCATTGTGTAGCTTTGTGCATAACTTCAAACAAACAAAACCAGAAAGACAGGCGTTAATATAGTAAGCCCTGTTCCTATTTCAAGAATGACATATTATGAATAAACCAATTGTTACACCTCCATTCTCGATATCGTAACACAATGATTCTGGTAAGATATAACTGTAACACTCTTTCCAGCATCTTCTCTTTGCAGTAAGTAACACTCTCATTCAAGAAGTAAAGTCGTGATGTTACTATGGTTACATAAAGTTTGTTTGTTTGTTTTGAATTTCACGCAAAGCTACACGAGGGCTATCTGCGC
>NW_013668127.1:23104-24572 GCF_000517525.1 Limulus polyphemus
GGTTACATAAAGAGAGACCTACTCAACACAGTTATATGTGTTTACCTTTGATCCCACAAATTAGAACCCCCTCTCCCCTTTTCAAACATTCTACGTACGTGTCTGATTATCGCTAGTCATTGTAATAATAGTCAACACTCCGTAAGGCTAGCGTTAGTAACATTTTAATTTATAAAGCTGTGAAAGATATCGCAAGCCACCATCATCCTGTTGAGTTTTAATACTTGCCCACGATACCTAGGTGTCGCTAGATGTGGTTTCTCATACTAGATAAGTCGATTGTTTATAATTTTTTTATCACACCATTTGACTCAAAGTGTCTTTTGTACTAGAGGTGTTTAGTTGGTTTGTTTGTTTTGAATTTCGCGCAAAGCTACACGAGAGCTATCTGCGCTAGCCGTTCCTAATTTAGCAGCGTAAGACTAGAGGGAAGGCAGCGAGTCATCAACACCCACCGCCAACTCTTGGGCTACTCTTTTACCAACGAATAGTGGGATTGACCGCACATTATAAGGCCCCCCACGGCTGAAAGGGTGAGCATATTTAGTGGGAAGGAAATTCGAACCCGCGACCCTCAGATTGCGAGTCGAGTGCCCTAACCACCAGGAGGTGTTTGGTGGGTGTCACGTGTTGTGAACAGGTTTAATTTCGAAGTTACCGAGACGCCCCGCAAGTCCATCAGATTAGTTCAGAACTCTATGTGCCTAAACTATAGCGTGAATAATCTACGCAAGTAACATAAATGTTACATTGCTTTCACATTTTACAAAATTTCTGCATTCAATTAAAAAGTACCACAACCAAAAAAAAATGTTTCGTAAACAATGCACTTTCCACCATTAGTTATTAAAAATAGACTTTTCTTTTTTTTTTCCGTATAAACTAATTTCCAAAATCGTGGTACCTATTCTTTAGTATCGTTTCATATTCTATTCTCATTGAAAAAAAGGGGGGGGGGGCGGAAGAGTTTGGCCGAAAAATGACAAAAATTACTTCTACTTTCCTTGTGTAAGTTTATTAGCTGAATTGGTTTACATTAAAGATTACTTCTACTTTCCTTACTGTGTAAGTTTATTAGCTGAATTGGTTTACATTAAAGATTACTTCTACTTTCCTTACTGTGTAAGTTTATTAGCTGAATTGGTTTACATTAAAGATTACTTCTACTTTCCTTGAGTAAGTTTACTAGCTGAATTGGTTTACATTAAAGATTACTTCTACTTTCCTTGAGTAAGTTTATTAGCTGAATTGGTTTACATTAAAGATTACTTCTACTTTCCTTGTGTAAGTTTATTAGCTGAATTGGTTTACATTAAAGATTACTTCTACTTTCCTTACTGTGTAAGTTTATTAGCTGAATTGGTTTACATTAAAGATTACTTCTACTTTCCTTACTGTGTAAGTTTATTAGCTGAATTGGTTTACATTAAAGATTACTTCTACTTTCCTTACTGTGTAAGTTTATTAG
>NW_013668127.1:25408-28039 GCF_000517525.1 Limulus polyphemus
TATATATATATATATATATATATATATATATATATATATATATAGATATCTATTAGCAACAACCTTGATCAGCTAGGGAAAATATTTGCTGTGAAAAGTAATCTTTAAGTTGTTTTAAATTGATTAATAGGTCAATTTTATTCTCCTCTATCAAAACTATAGCGTGCTCATCAAAAAAATTTTACAGCTTGATTTAGAACCCATATTCAAAACTATAAACTACCTATTTATTGTCATACTTGTCCTTTGAGTTTATACGCATTAGAAAACAAAAACAGCTGATTCAATAGATTTTATAAAACATTTTACGTTTCTTTCAACTCATTACAAGGAGGGGATGGTTTAGCACCAATTTAACTTTAATAAGTTATGAGATTATGATATATATAGGTTTGACAACAAGTATTTTCTCGATGCCATCTCTTTGTAAGTAGCATTACTCACATTTTTGTAAAAACGTTCATACAAGTTTACATTTTCCCACGTTGACTTTCTTGCGTTTATTAAAATATCTAAATCTAACCTATATATTTGATATGTTTTAATAAAAAAAAAATTCACTTAATTATATAGTTAAGCATTAAAAAAAATATCATAAAATGTTATTGGTTACTGGCTAACTTACATATATACAAATCTAAGAGTGGATATTATTATAGTTAAGATGTCTTCTTTCAGTGTACAAGTATCTCTTTGAAAGACGATTATTTTTCACAACTAATGAAAGATTTCTTTTCAAAGTTTTAGGTTTTCACTTGTACTGTCATGGTACCTTAAACATTTAAAACTGGAAAACAACTCTACAGAAAAGTGACGGAATTATTGACATCACTTATGTTGTGTCACATAAACATTTTTATACTGGAAATTCTCAGGAGGGCTAACAAAAAGCTCACAGCTTTTATTAACCTAAATACTGTAGTTTCAACCATTTACAAACACCAGTCTCTCCTGCTTATTTAACGAGAGCATTTCTTGCTGATTTCAATTTATCTATTCTCTTCTGCAAGTGAGCGTTAGCAGTTTCAAGTTCTTCAATCCTGGCTTGAGCTTCCCGAACCTGATTACAAAATAAAAAAATTCCATATTTTACTTACAGTGACAAATGTATGCTTGTTAGGTTCAAAGGTACACATCAGCTATCTGCACTAGCTGTCTCTAATTTTGAACTGATAGACTATAGGTGAAAGTTGAGCTTACGATGTACCAACAGTTACAGAGTGCAGAGCACAATTTTGCAGCAACCATGGACCTTCAAATTTAAAGTCCAGTACACTAACCTGGTCCCAGTAATAAGTGAGTATCAGCTGCATATTTACGTAGTTATCACCTTTAAAAAAATCTGTTCTACCCCCCATCATACCCCCCAAGAATATAAGACATTTTTTCATCCCTTAACAGTATTTATAAACTTTTACATTTTGACACCAACTATTGAAAATAATATAATCAAATAAACAAGTTTACAGAATGTATATATTCATTTTAAGTGTAAAACAATGAATAAGCAGGGTTACTTATCCTCACAAAACACACACACACATATATAAACATACTCAAATTCTATCTTATAGTCTTGGATTTAGCTTTCTTTGATTTTATTACATAAAACCATACAATGTGGAAAAAATGACCAGTAATCCATACCATTCAGAACTAACACTATTTTACATTTTCATGCAGGTATATTTTAAATGTATACTAAGAAGTTAATCTTCAGAGTGAATTTACTAAAACTTCAAATTGTAAAAGAACTGCCATTTCAGAAAACGTTTTAAACCCAGATATTTGTAGCCCCCCCTTTCTTTTTTTCTACAGAACTCTCTCACCTCTCTTTGCAATTTTCTTTTCTCAGCTTTTATTTCATCTTCTACTTTTTCTGCATTCTCTGTAGCAGTTTTGTACCTTATAACTTGGCCTTCTAGTCGAGTGACCTGAAAAAATGGTCAATGAAATTTCAATGAGATAATATATATAAGAACTTTTTAAAATGTCTCACATTACTGCACTTTTAAAAATCTATTTTAGTTATCTTAACTGTTTTTCTCAAAACATGAACTAAAACAAAATCCTACACATTTGAGAAGCACAGTCTACAGCTCAAGTTTATTAAAATGTAAGACATAGATTACTTTCAGTTGTAGCCTGTAGATACAGAAATGTTAAATATTTTTATGAAATATGGATTTACAGCCATCAAAATTAATTTAGATTTGGTAACTTTACAAAACTTATAGCTCAAGGACCTCAAATCACATGTCTTTTGTGTTGGTATGTACATATTTTGTGTTGGTGTGTACATATTTTGTGTCGATGTGTACATCTTTTGTGTTGGTGTGTACATATTTTGTGTTGATGTGTACATCTTTTGTGTTGGTATGTACATATTTTGTGTTAGTATGTACATATTTCCTGTTAGTATGTACATCTTTTGTGTTGGTGTGTACATATTTTGTGTTGGTGTGTACATATTTTGTGTTGGTGTGTACATATTTTGTGTTGGTATGTACATATTTTGTGTTAGTATGTAGATATTTCGTGTTGGTGTGTAGATATTTCGTGTGGGTATGTACATATTTTGTGTTGGTGTGTACATATTTTGTGTTGGTGTGTACATATTTCGTGTTGGTA
>NW_013668127.1:29039-32129 GCF_000517525.1 Limulus polyphemus
CATGTTGGTATGTACATATTTCATGTTGGTATGTACATCTTTTGTGTTGGTGTGTACATCTTTTGTGTTGGTGTGTACATCTTTTGTGTTGGTGTGTACATCTTTTGTGTTAGTATGTACATCTTTTGTGTTAGTATGTACATCTTTTGTGTTAGTATGTACATATTTTGTGTTAGTATGTACATATTTTGTGTTGGTATGTACATATTTCGTGTTAGTAATGTACATATTTCGTGTTAGTAATGTACATATTTTGTGTTGGTGTGTACATATTTTGTATTAGTATGTACATATTTCGTGTTGGTATGTACATATTTTGTGTTGGTGTGTACATATTTTGTGTTGGTGTGTACATATTTCGTGTTAGTAATGTACATATTTCGTGTTGGTGTGTACATATTTTGTGGTGGTGTGTACATATTTCGTGTTGGTGTGTACATATTTTGTGTTGGTGTGTACATATTTCGTGTTGGTGTGTACATATTTCGTGTTAGTAATGTACATATTTCGTGTTGGTATGTACATATTTCGTGTTGGTATGTACATATTTCGTGTTGGTATGTACATATTTTGTGTAAGTATGTACATATTTCGTGTTGGTATGTACAAATTTCGTGTTGGTATGTACAAATTTCGTGTTGGTATGTATTCAGGTATTTTCTATCCTGTCAGCTAGACGATATTATAGAGACTATTTTATGTCAAATATTTTAGTTCTCTGAGAGGAGGTAAATAAATTAAAGCGGCGATGACTAGAGAACAAGATGTTTCAATTCTCACACGAGGGGAGATTGAGGTTGTTTTTAAATATTTTTTTTATAAAGTTAAAAACTTCAAACTTATATATTAAATTTAATACTTAATCTGATTTTATGTTTCAATTTCACCTGCAATAATAACATAATACATATAATGTGTTTCTCTTATATATATGTGCGTACAATAGGGTTCCACAGCAAATTAATTTTCAAATAAGGGTTCCTGGTAGCATAAAGGTTGAGAACACTTGAGTTACAATATCATAACTGTATTAATGATTCTGACTCAAAGGACATGTATTTCTTCTTGAATGTTGTATCATGAACTCATGATAAAAAAATGATCAAGCTAGTTTTGGATATTTCATTCATTAAAAAAAAGCTATACTCACACTACACAGTAGTGTAGAATTCTCCTGCTCTAACTTCTTCAGTTTAAATTTATAGTCACTGACTTGCTTATTAGTTTCTCCTATTAAAAAAAAAATATTTAATTCCTTAAAAATACACCCAACAGTTAATACAAATCACTGTCAATTACTAGACCAAAATACCCAATTAAAAGTTGGATAAATAAAAAAAACATTTAACACTTATTAGTTATTATTAGACAAAAACACCTAACAATGAAACTACCATAGATAAACTTTCATAACTAATTTAAATTAGAGACAAAAAATACTCAATCATTAAATAATGTGTAGAATAATAAGAAAATCTTATTCGAGACTAAAAGTCACTTCTGATCAACTGTTTCTAAAAAAAATCAATGATCACTTTATTACAACAAATCTCAAGCAATTTAGTACTAATATAACTCGTACTGCTACTATGGTAAGTTATATAAATTGCCCAAATACAGAAAAAAAGACTAGAACGACCACATAAAATGCACAGGTTTATAACATCGAAGGATGCCTGAAACCATCAACAGCTTCTTCCACTCACATTTTTGAATAACGAAGTAATCCAATTAATGTTTAAGAGAATCTACACAATCTATAAGTGAATTCTTAAGCTGTACGAGAACAGTATCGAGTTGTCAATAAACGTCTAACAGAAAACAACAATAATAATTTGTCAACAATATTCCATTATTTGAGTAATATAAAATCTCAAAAAAATGGCACGATTGGACTTGCATATATATTTCTAATGTTAGCTTTTCCACGTTGTTATTCCTAAGACATAACAAGCACTCATATATATTTTAAAGGTAAAATAACTTTTTTTTTCTTTATAAGTTTGATATTCAGTGCATGAAAATAAACATTTCAAATTCTTTCACAGTTTAACTTATCAAACAATTGCAATCTAAGCGACACAAGAGATTCACTTACTCTGGACTTCAAGAAGTTTCATTTCAGGACCATTTGATTGTGGACCATGTACTAATGTAAGTTGTTCCATTTTTGCTGTCTTCTGCCTCTCCTCTTCCAAGTCTAGTTTTAATCTACGAATCTGGTAACAGAAACATCTTATTTATAATACATTAGTCAATGGAGCAACCAAAAAGCGAGATCAAATAACATGACAAGATGATGGATAGATAAACAAGCTTACTATGTAGTTGAATGAACAGTAAATAATGCATTTCTGTAGTTACATACATTTAATTTTCTGACAGAATAAACAGATAGGTAGATAGTAAAATATCAGAGAAGGATGAACAAACAGATAAATAATCTGTTTTATAGTCAGATAGATGAATAAAGTACTTTCCAGAATACAAATAAATGAATGTACTGTACAGTTCAACAGATAGCATTATGATAGTTAAATATGGACGATAAAATCAATGACTAACGTAAGTTATATTTGGATAACAGGTTAATTAACAATAAACTTAATTGGACAATTAAATGAATACTACACTTTCAGGTGGATAGAGAGATGAAAAGATATATTACTGTGTTTTACATTTGGATAGAAAGAAGAGTATTTCACTTTTTAGTGGAACAGTCAAGTAAATAAATATGGTACTATTTGTGTATATTGTGGTACTATTTGTACATATTATAGTAGTATTTGTATATATTGTGGTACAATTTGTATATATTATAGTAGTATTTGTATATATTGTGATACTATTTGATTGTATATATTATGGTACTATTTGATTGTGTATATTATGGTACTATTTGATTGTACATATTTTGGTACTGTTTGATTGTATATATTATGGGACTGTTTTATTGTATATATTATGGTACTAATCGATTGTATATATTATGGTACTATTCGATTGTATGTATCATGGTACTATTCGATTGTATGTATCATGGTACTATTCGATTGTATATATTGTGGTACTGTTTGATTGTATAATGGT
>NW_013668127.1:32444-34126 GCF_000517525.1 Limulus polyphemus
GTTTGACTGTATATATTATGGTACTATTCGATTGTATATATTATGGTACTATTCGATTGTATGTATCATGGTACTATTCGATTGTATATATTGTGGTACTGTTTGATTGTATAATGGTACTATTTGATTGTATATATATATTATGGTACTATTTGATTGTATATATATTATGGTACTATTTGATTGTATATATATTATGGTACTATTTGATTGTATATATATATATTATGGTACTATTTGATTGTATATATATATTATGGTACTATTTGATTGTATATATTATGGTACTATTTGATTGTACATATTGTGGTACTATTTGATTGTATATATTGTGGTACTATTTGATTGTATATATTATGGTACTATTCGATTGTATATATTGTGGTACTATTTGATTGTATATATTATGGTACTATTGGATTGTCTATATTATGGTACTATTTGATTGTATATACTATGGTACTATTCGATTGTATATATTGTGGTACCATTTGACTGTATATATTGTGGTACCATCTGATTGTATATATTATGGCACTATTTGATTGTATATATTGTGGTACTATTTGATTATTTACATCATGGTACTACTTAATTATTTACATCATGGTACTATTTGATTGTATATATTATGGTACTATTTGATTTTATATATTATGGCATTATTTGATTGTTTACATTATGGTACTATTTGATTGTATATATTGTGCAACTATTTATTTGTATATATTATGGTACTATTTGATTGTTTATATTATGGTACTATTTAACTGTTTATATTATGGTACCATTTAAATGTGTATATTATGGTACCATTTAAATGTGTATATTATGGTACTATTTAATTGTTTATATTATGGTACTAAACAGACAGAAGAGTGCTTATGCTCAATGACTAGAAATACAAAAGATCAAATGTTCACACTGATTAACATTTTCAAGCTTACTTCATCTAGAAGCTCCTGCTTTTCCTCTGCAAACCTCTTTAACTGAAAATCTGTAACAACAAAATAATGTTGGTTATCTACCAAAGTATAAACTATGTATTTATGTAGTGGTATTGAACTTCAAAGTACTCTTTTTTACACTGATAATATTACAAATGTATTACAGTGCGATATCAGGTGGTATTAGATAAAGTGAACATTACAAGTCATCTATGATATTATACAATCATCTGAGTTATCTATGACATTAGATACAATAATAATCACAAGTTATCTATGACATCAGATACAGTGATCATTACAAGTTATCTAAGACATCAGATACAGTGATCATTACAAGTTATCTATGACATTAGATACAATAATAATCACAAGTTATCTATGACATCAGATACAATAATAATCACAAGTTAACTATGACATTAGATACAATAATAATCACAAGTTATCTATGACATCAGATACAATAATAATCACAAGTTATCTATGACATCAGATACAGCAATAATCACAAGTTATCTAATGACATCAGATACAGCAATAATCACAAGTTATCTAAGACATTACTTACAGTGATCATCACAAGTTATCTAAGACATTAGATACAGTGATCATCACAAGTTATCTATGACATCAGATACAGTAATAATCACAAGTTATCTATGACATCAGATACAATAATAATCACAAGTTATCTATGAAATCAGATACAGTGATCATCACAAGTTATCTATG
>NW_013668127.1:34944-39595 GCF_000517525.1 Limulus polyphemus
AGATACAGCAATAATCACAAGTTATCTAAGACATTACTTACAGTGATCATCACAAGTTATCTAAGACATTAGATACAGTGATCATCACAAGTTATCTAAGACATTAGATACAATAATAATCACAAGTTATCTATGACATCAGATACAGCAATAATCACAAGTTATCTAAGACATTACTTACAGTGATCATCACAAGTTATCTAAGACATTAGATACAGTATTCATTACAAGTTATCTAAGACATTAGATACAGTAATCATCACAAGTTATCCATGACATTACTTACAGTATTCATTACAAGTTATCTAAGACATTAGATACAGTGATCATCACAAGCTATCCATGACATTACTTACAGTGATCATCACAAGCTATCCATGACATTACTTACAGTGATCATCACAAGTTATCCATGACATTAGATACAGTGATCATCACAAGTTATCCATGACATTAGATACAGTGATCATCACAAGTTATCTAAGACATTAGATACAGTGATCATCACAAGTTATCCATGACATTAGATACAGTGATCATCACAACTTATCCATGACATTAGATACAGTGATCATCACAAGTTTAATTAATTGTCTTACCTAGAGACCCTTCTCCTGCAACTTGATTAACTAAAGCAATTTTGCTGCCGGATTTTGAAGCTGAACTATCTGGTGTGCTTCTGGAACTACAACCATCGACATCTCCATTCACTAGAAATTCTTGTCCTCCCACTAACACCAGTCCATGGTCCTGCAGAGATTATACAAGTCACATGACTAAACTAAACCTCATCCTCCAGGTGAAAAGAGTTTGACTCTTAAGGTTCTTGTAAAGGTAAGCCTGTATATTATTATGTAATGTAAGTAATAACTGTTCACCAGAGTTGACTTCAACGATGCTTGTAACTTGTTTGTTTTTTAATTTCACGCAAAGCTACACAAGGGCTATCTGAGCTAGCCATTCCTAATTTAGCAGTGTAAGAATAGAGGGAAGGCAGCTAGTCATCACCACCCACCGCCAACTCTTGGGCTACTCTTTTACAAACGAATAGTGGGATTGACCGTCACATTATTATGCCCCTACAGCTGAAAGGGCGAGCATGTTTGGCGTGGAGAGGATTCGAACCCGCGACCCTCAGATTGCGAGTCGAACGCCCTAACCACCTGGCTATGCCGGGCCTGCTTGTAACTATCAAATTACTTATTTGAACTCAACGGTTACTCAAACACAGAGAAACGTAACAGTATCGAAAAGGACACTGTAAATCTTCAATGAATGTACCACTAAAAATATTACAAAATCAACAGGTTTTCAATCTCTCTAACATGCTTTATTTAATAACTTTTAATCTATTACACTTTACTTGTTAGATTCATTAAATAAATTGATTCACAAATTCGTCTTTATCTTTTGATATTGAAAATATTAAACTCACGTGCATTACAAATTTCTTGATAATTAAATTCTCATCTCCACTGCTACTAGCAAGATTAGGTATTTTACTAGGAAACAGTATCAAGAGAGTTAGTAACCACAAGGCTTTTCCAAATGAACAAAACAACCCTACTCTAAACCAACACCCTGGGGTGCCAAGATATCTCTTCTAATTCGTGCAACAGTATCTGGGCACATGACCTCTTTGTTCCATACTGTATATATATATCTGTGTCAGTGTAAACTACTGGTGGTGAAAAAAACCTTGTCAAAATGTTGTACATTTGCTGATGTGTTAAATTTATATTAAAGTTTTTCTTCATTACCCATTCAAGCATTATTAAATGATTAGTTAGATCTCATAAAGATTTATTTTTACTTTCATTCTGTAGACTGAAAAAAAAAAATCACTATGTGAAATGAGTAATTATTAAAAAGGTCTTATAATTCTTTATCTTGTGATATGTTTAATGAGTAGAATCTGAAACTTATCATGTAGATCAAAAGATCACAACTTGTAATTCTTTATCTTGTGATATGTTTAATGAGTAGAATATGAAACTTATCATGTAGATCAAAAGTTCACAACTTGTAATTCTTTATCTTGTGATATGTTTAATGAGTAGAATCTGAAACTTATCATGTAGATCAAAAGATCACAACCGTGTGTTATTTTTTATGCAGGAGTGAAACTACTACTTGTGGAAAAGGAAGTAGTTTTTTATAACCTCGAATAGCTTCATATGTAGTAAATGTAATGGTTTAACAAATCTGAAATATAAATAATTTGTTTTTTTCACCATAAAAATATTCACCTCTATCAATTCATCTCTCTGTCTCAAACCTTCTTTTAAAAACTCAATCTCTTCTTTGACTTCCTTAAAATCCCTTTGTAACTGATCATATGCCTGAAGAGAGTAAGAGAGAGAAAAAAACATGTTTTACATTAGTATTAAACCATTATTAATAACAGCAAGAGGAACAAGATAAACACAAGTGACAAATAGGGTGAGCCATAGCCAACCTCCCATTAAAAAATGAAACAATAAGTAAAAAGATATATACATGAGACTAACATCTAATAAATGACTGTATCAGGGGTGGAAATTATTCTGGTACTTTAAGTTCATTGTAATAATTACAAAATAAAAAATTATTGTGTTTGACCACTAAATCAAAGTTTTCAAAATGTCCATCAGCATCTAATAATGCACATAATGTGACATAAAAGTTATAAAATTCACACAAAATAAAACAGAATATTCTTATTATCTTTACTGGTGAATATATTTTATGAATTTTACAGGCATGAATTCTTTTGGAATCTTTTTACAGACGATTCATAAATTTACGGAAATTTAGCCCAACACACAATGTGACGCAAACATAAACCACCAATCACTGTCTGCAGTCACTCAGAGAGGTTAGCTTCTTTTAACAAAGTTATGATATATTAAAAAAAAGACAAATATGGTAAAAAATTAAGATGACAGAGTTAGTATTACTACATGATAAAAATAAAAAACTAGAATTCACCTTTTTAATGTAGTAAAGCACCCAATCTCCTCATCCAGTATACTGTTAGAATAAGTATCCACATACAAAACATGCACACAGTCCATAACAAAATAAATAAACAAAAAAATAACTTTAGCCACTTCTAATCTTTTTCTCTTTTATATGAAGCTTATAAGAACATCACTATGTGGGTCTTAATTTCTTTTCATTTGTTAAGAATTCAATTTTTATCATGTTTAATTAACTATCAACTCGCATTAAGCTACGTTACCTTATTTAAAATTATCATACATTTATTGAATATACAGCTTATTACATCTTGGAGATATAGAAGTTCATAGTCGACAGTCAAAGTTCAGTGATTTCTTGCGACATCACTAACGTAAAGTATTATTCCTAATACAAGAACCTTATTAAATAGCCTATAAGTAAGTAAAAAAATCACCTTTAAATCACTATGGTAGTCATTTATTTAGTTCGCAACGTTTCAAGCAAAAGCTCTTTTTCAAGCCAGAATTAAATATTCCTGTAATTGTCATTAACCAATAGGCTTGTTTCTGGCTTGAAAAAGAGTGTTTGCTCGAAACGTCACCAAGTAAATAAGTTACTATCATAGTCTAAAAGACTCTAAAAGTCTAATTACTAAATAGCCTCCTGTATATTCCTTACCATATATCACACTTATCTCGTTATGAGTAAGCCTGACATATAAAGAGTAAAAATAATAACTAACATAAAATTAAACGTAGAGTGAGAAATTACTGAAACCCGCTAATCAGTTAATCGTCAGGCTCATTACTTATTACACTCAACTAGTCAATTACTCTCACATTATATGCCTAAAAAAAAATTATAACACCTAAAAAAACGGATTTCAATATGCGTGGTGGGCAGACTATGGAAAGCCCATTGTGTAACTTTGTGCTTAACAACAGATAAACATTATAGTAATGTATTGATTACTGGTTAGAAACAAAAATAAATGGAAAACCTAGATGATTATTTTCCTGTCCCTAATTGATGCTCGTGTTAATTAATCCAGTTAAGCTAGTTAAAAGATAATACAAGAAACAATGTACATACAAAAACTACAAATATTAAAGTTAATTCCAGTATGTACTTCTAATTTAAACAGTCACAATATATTCACAAAATCCTTTAAAAATGACACTGCATCAAACTGCAAAAACTGTGTTTTATAAAAAACGAAATAAAACACCCATTTCCATTAATTTGGATTTAAAACTTTTAGCTATTGAACCTTTAGCAATGCTTCTGTAATTTTTTGACAAACCCTTACTCGATATTTTTCTTTGCAGTCTTTCTTAATCTGGATATAATTTTCTTCCATTTCTTCTATTTCGTCTTTCAGTGTATCTACGTTGTAAGTGAGGGATGATTTCTCATTGTCTAACTGAGCGTTACTGACCATGGCTTTCTTGAACTTTTCTTCTATGTCTTGTAACTGATGCTACAACAAAACTGAATGATATTAATACAAACAAAATCATGTAAGGTCTTTCGTTTGTAACTGAAATTAAATGATATTAATACAAATAAAATCATGTAATGTCTTTCATTTGTAACTGAAACTGAATGATATTAATACAAACAAAATCATGTAAGGTCTTTCGTTTGTAACTGAAATTGAATGATATTAATACAAACAAAATCATGTAAGGTCTTTCGTTTGTAACTG
>NW_013668127.1:40303-47349 GCF_000517525.1 Limulus polyphemus
AAACAAAATCATGTAAGGTCTTTCATTTGTAACTGAAACTGAATGATATCAATACAAACAAAAACATGTAAGGTCTTTCATTTGTAACTGAAACTGAATGATATCAATACAAACAAAACATGTAAGGTCTTTCGTTTGTAACTGAAACTGAATGATATCAATACAAACAAAACATTTAAGGTCTTTCGTTTGTCCAACTCCATATATATTATACTTAGATTAAAAATAAAGTTGTGCAATATCATAACAACCCGAGTTATCTATAGTAGCATAACAGCCAACGTTATGTGTAATATCATAATAGCCAAAGTTATCTGTAATAAAATAACAGCCAAAGTTATCTATAGTAGCATAACAGCCAACGTTATGTGTAATATCATAATAGCCAAAGTTATCTGTAATAAAATAACAGCCAACGTTATGTGTAATATCATAATAGCCAAAGTTATCTGTAATAAAATAACAGCCAAAGTTATCTATAGTAGCATAACAGCCAACGTTATGTGTAATATCATAATAACCAAAGTTATCTGTAATAAAATAACAGCCAAAGTTATCTATAGTAGCATAACAGCCAAAGTTATCCATAATTTATCATTTAACAGCATTTAAAGACCCTTATTTAACTAATTGATCACAAAATATCACAAATGAAGTCAGATACTATTAAATTACTTCAACAGCTTTGATAGTATTTTACATAATAATGATAATTTATGCTTACTTTTAGTTCTCTTGAATTCTCGATAACATCTGTGGAATCCTCACTGCTGCGTCTTGAGCTTGTGTATGATGAAGCATTTGAGACAAATGAAGAAGACCTTCCCTTTATTACAAAAAAATAGATCAGTATCAGTTAAATAATAAGTGAAAATAATAATGATAACTGTGAATCTGATATCAAAGAGGAGAGAGTAGCTTTAACAGTTCAAATACTGTGATAGCAACTTCTTATTAAACAACCTAACAGAATTAACAATTCAATAATAACTGAATGTAATGTTAACACATTTAGTATAGTTATTAGTAAACAAATGTTTGTGAATCTCATATTAACTACTTAGAAAAGTCAGCAGTTCAAAATCGTATTAATATCAGAAGTTTAACAAGTTAAAATAAATAAGCATCTGATTTCAACAGATTTATTAGTATAATTTCTCATATGTGATGATCATGAAGTTTTAGCAATTACCCTGTTACACAAATACAAGTATAAATATAGTTAGAAACTGATAATTGTGAACTTGAGACTATTCAGATGACTCCAGATTTAGCAGCTGAAATAGTGTGAACTGTGTTTTTTTTATCAGATAGAAAAAATTATACTATTTTTAGATTTCAAATACACACACACGTTTCTTTTTGCAAAAGAAAAATGAAATTACTGTAGCAACCAAGTCAATTCACACTAACATTCAAATAACATTAACGTTCATAGCAACCTAATCAATTCAAACTAACATTCAAATAACATTAACGTTCATAGCAACCCAATCAATTCAAACTAACATTAAAATAACATTAATGTTCATAGCAACCTAATCAATTCAAACTAACATTCAAATAACATTAACGTTCATAGCAACCTAATCAATTCACACTAACATTCAAATAACATTAACGTTCATAACAACCTAATCAATTCAAACTAACATTAAAATAACATTAATGTTCATAGAAACCCAATCAATTCAAACTAACATTAAAATAACATTAATGTTCATAGCAACCCAATCAATTCAAACTAACATTCAAATAGTTAATTTTTATATCAACCCAATCAATTCAAACTAACATTAAAATAACATTAATGTTCATAGAAACCTAATCAATTCAACCTAACATTGAAATAAAATCGTTCCTCATAGCAACCCAATCAATTCAAGCTAACATCAAAATAACATTAATTTTCATAGCAACCCAATCAATTCAAACTAACATTCAAATAATGTTAACGTTCATAGCAACCAAATTAATTCAAACTAACATTCAAATGAACACCTTAAAAGAGTAGATCCTTGCAGTAGAGGATCATATGTAGGAGACCACACCTCTGTAACAGGTATACTCTTTGCCCAGTGTGGAAAGAGGTATTGCAGACATGGGAAGAAATTGGGAGGAGCACATCCAAAAGGGAGAGAACAATGGTTGGATAGAGATCCGACCCACACAATATTGGAATCTCCATCCCATACAGTACATCAATGTGGGTGAGAGTGAAAGAATGTGCCTCTAAGTGTAGAGTGGCTTGGGCTCGACACGGCAAGTCAACTGCATCCAAAACCCAGCCGCCACGAACAGAGATCCATGCGATGTTAGGATGAGGATCACACCATTGGTAAGTCAACTACAATCCAAAACCCAGCCACCAGGAACCTACATCCATATGAGGGTAGGAAAGAGGATCATACTGTCTTCACCTCAAGTCCAACAGACCAGAGGGAATCTCGTACCCCCCGATCTATGAATGGGACACATGATAACAATATGATAAATTGTTTGACCGATCCAGGAACCCAACATTCAGATGTTCGGTATAGTAAAGATGTCTCTGTAATGTAAGCTATCTCACTAAAAACCAATCCATCAGGAACTGCCCCCAGCACAATAATATCCTCAGTATAAAAAAATTGTTGAGGGACAGCATGAGAGAAAGAACCGTATTAATCTGCAAGCTCCACCACCATGACCCACAACACGGGTGACGAGAACAAGAGTATAAATGAGTGAGGAAACAGAGACACCTATAATGTATGTGTGAGGACTTGGGTTGACTGGTTAGTTCTCAATCCAAAACCCAACAACTGGGAACTGACATCCATGTGGGGATAGGAAGAGGGATCCCAAACAAAGAGGTGAACTACAATTTTGATGGCTCACTCCAATGCTACACCATCCCCTCGGATAAACCCATACAGAGATGATGCATCAGTTTGAGGGCATCTTGTCATCAGCACCAGCAGAACACTACATCCTACTCTCAACTGAATGGTTTTATCATAATTTGTATTATATATCATTATCACATTCACAACAACTGGAAAGTGGTAAGGACTCCCATACTCCACTGGAAGAAGAAAAAAAAAGGGGGGGGGGGGTTGGAGGAATGTCAATACCAGAGACAGTGCAATGGGAGACCAAGAAAACCCTATTTTGAAAAGTAGACCACTCCTGATTTATTCAATCTAAGGAACGGCAGGGATGGACAGCTATCCCCTTCTGCTTTACCCATAAAGTCCATGAGTTAGTATGGTCTGGAATAGGCTAGTGAACGAAGCAAACATATCACAAAGAAACCAAACCTACAAGCAATCTTGAAGAACACCCCATCTCAACAGTGTGCATTTAGTGGCCATGGAAATTATAAATAGTAAATCATCATGGCCTTACAGTGTGGATTTGATTAGTTTAAGTATACCTGGACAGGCACCATTCGCCACAGAGCAGGATCCATAAAGAAAAAAAGGGACATGCCCCTGAAAAATAAGAGGTATATATACAAAAAGGTATCTTACCCAGTCACAGTTTCACCGAAGAGTGAAGGATGGCTACAGGGGGAAGACGGTGCCCTGACGAGGAAGAAACAGCTACCTGAAGTATATAATGGTACGATGAGGGTGAGATACAGGTGAAAGGGAAGGTGCCTAATCAGAGTTAAGATACCAGGATTTGACTACCAGGAAAAAGGACACAAGGAAGAAGAGGTCAATCAAATCAAAAGCCAAATCCATTGGGCATGGGAAGAAGGAAAAAGTCACAAACAGAGGAGTGGTGCCAGGGAATGAAACAGCAGGAAAAGAAACCAACGGAAAGAAGCCTTGAAGGCATTGAAGCAACCCAGAGCAGGTACGGGACATAGAAGACCAACCAGATCCAACTGGGATGAAAGGTGGGAGAGAGAAGGAAACAAGAATTAAAAAAAAGGAAGAACATGCCCCATGAGCCACCAAAGTGGAGGGTAGGAAAAACGAGTCCAGCAGTTTGAGGACGAAAGTGAGCAATAGTGGGAGAAGGTTGGGCAACCCTGAACCCAGAGGTCCTCAAAAATGAAATAAATTGTAAGAAGTATAAAATATAATTAATTACGAAAATGAAAAAGTGATTATAATGTAAAGTGTATATTAACAATAAAACATTTAGTAGATGTTATTTGTTGAAGAAACAATATATTTAACCAAATTTATGATTTAGCGGTAAGATGAATGACTGGTAAGCCTAAAATTACAAAGACACATGGTAAGCCTAAACTAACATTTTAGTACAAAAGGATATCAATAAATGTTAATGAAAAACCCTAACCTTACAAGAAGTAGGTACAAATCTAACTAAACATATGTTATTGAAGCCAAATAACTACAAATAATAATATTAATATCAAAATATTCAAAAAGCAATAACAGTTTATCTGTCAAAAGTCAGCAGACCCAAATATGTGGGCCACCAAACTCAAGGCCTGATGAAGGTCAGTTCATATCACCATCAATTTTCCAATGTATTAAACCTGACAATTCCTCAGTCAAGTACCACCATCTGAAGCCCAGGTAATTGTGCTGGAAGCAAATGAAAACATTCTCGAAGTGGAAACAAGCTTTGGTGAAAACCAAAAACAAGTGAAGAGCAATAAAGGTAAGTTATCTCTTAAAATAGGTAAAGTGAAGTAGAAAAAAATATAAAATATCTCCACTTCGGGAAGAGAGCAGAAAAAAAAACAAGAAGTGATGTCAGGTAGAATCAAATAGAGGAAGTCACATGCATCAGGAGGGTGTGTCACATGACGATTTGCATGCGAGACGCAATTGAACCACATTGATCTTGGGATACATGGGAGCTCAAGGCCTATGGCATGTGGGAAAAAAAATTGAATATAGAGGGCAGCACTGAACTAGAATAACTATTTATGTGAGCGTAGGTAATGTACCATATCAAAATATGCAAGTTATAAAGAGTGATATTTTTAAAGTTACATCGTAACAACAACAAAGTACAAACAGCCACAATACAAAGGTGTTTCTTTACACGCCAATACAATTTAAAATTAAAACAAGCCTTTTATACAAATTTTCAACAGCATACTTAAAAAAAAACTGGTTTTAAATTACAATTTTGTAACTATTTTCCAATCCTAATGGTTGTTTGTTTTACACATAAATACACACCTCTCGTGTAGGCCTTCCTCGCACTGTGTCGTTGTGTAGCTCATAGTGTCTATCGCTCTGTTGATCTGCCTGAAACATAAAGACAGCTCACAGTCACGTTATCAAACACTACAAAATCTGCCCTAAATATAAAAAATATACAATACATTCATTATCAAACACTACAAAGTCTGTCTCAAATGTAAAAAAATATTTTACAGTCATTATTAAACACTACAAAGTCTGTCTTAAATGTAAAAAAAATGTTACAGTCATTATTAAACACTATAAAATCTGCCTCAAATGTAAAGAGAGCTTACATTCACATTATAAAACATTACAAAATTGTCTGAAGTGTATATAAAAGAGTTACAGCCATGTTATAAAACATTATCCATATTATGTGAAATGTAAAGAAAACTTACATTAACAAGCACTACAAAGTCCGTCTTAAATGTAAAATATATATGTTATTGTCATTATTAATAGCTTACATTCACGTTATCAAACAAAAAATTGTCTGAAGTGTATATAAAAAAGTTACAGCCATGTTATTAAACATATTATGTGAAATGTAAAGAAAACTTACATTAACAAGCACTACAAAGTCTGTCTTAAATGTAAAATATATATGTTACTGTCATTATTAATAGCTTACATTCACGTTATCAAACAAAAAATTGTCTGAAGTGTATATAAAAAAGTTCCAGCCATGTTATTAAACATATTATGTGTTTGTTTTTGTTTTTGTAATTAAGCACAAAGCTACACAAGGGCTATCTGTGCTCTGCCCACCACGGGTATCGAAACCCGGATTCCAGAGTTGTAAGTCTGCAGAAATACCGCTGTACCACTGGGGGCCATATTATGTGAAATGTAAAGAAAACTTACATTAACAAGCACTACACTATACTTTTTTCATATTCAATTTGTCTTTATATATATATAATGGTTCCTTTTTCTCAACAACAGTTAAAGACGTTTTCACATACTGACAATATTTAACACTTATCACTTTAGAAAACTGGTAAATACAATTTCACTTAAGTTGAGTGATTCCAGGTTACTTTTTACTTTTCTATTTGTTAGTAAAAAGTTTATTGATTATGTACTAATTTTAAAGCTTTTCCCATTTAAAAAAGCTGTCAGTATGTTACTCAAGTTTGCTGATGTATCCAAACCATTTCTGCTTTCTCTTTCTTGCTAGTTTCATTTTTTGTTTCAAAATAAATAGCAACACAACAAACTGTTTACGAAACAAATAGCAACACAACAAACTGTTTACAAAACAAATAGAAACACAACAAACTTGTTTACAAAACAAATAGCAACACAACAAACTGTTTACAAAACAAATAGAAACACAACAAACTTGTTTACAAAACAAATAGCAACACAACAAACTGTTTACAAAACAAACAGCAACACAACAAACTGTTTACAAAACAAATAGTTTGTTGTGTTGCTATTTGTTTTGTAAACAGTTTGTTGTGTTGCTATTTGTTTCGTAAACAGTTTATTGTGTTGCTATTTGTTTCGTAAACAGTTTGTTGTGTTGCTATTTGTTTTGTAAACAATTTGTTGTGTTGCTATTTGTTTTGTAAACAGTTTGTTGTGTTGCTATTTGTTTTGTAAACAGTTTGTTGTGTTGCTATTTGTTTCGTAAACAGTTTGTTGTGTTGCTATTTGTTTTGTAAACAAGTTTGTTGTGTTTGCTATTTGTTTCGTAAACAGTTTGTTGTGTTGCTATTTGTTTCGTAAACAACAAACACAACAAACTGTTTACGAAACAAATAGCAACACAACAAACTGTTTATGAAACAAATAGCAACACAACAAACTGTTTACGAAACAAATAGCAACACAATAAACTGTTTACGAAACAAATAGCAACACAATAAACTGTTTACG
>NW_013668127.1:48241-57916 GCF_000517525.1 Limulus polyphemus
CCCAAAATTGAGTTGGACTATCGGCCCACCGGGACAAGTCCCGGTATCCCGATAGGCCAATCCGCCCCTGCTTTGGGACATTGCATGAAGACAATGATACAGTTGAATAATCCACAGTTAAGTAGAAACTAAAAAGTTTGTAAGAACACTGAAATTATAATGGCTAGAACTTGACCTGAAATACCAAAACTCTAGTTTCAAATGTAATGTTGGATAAATTCTAATTGATCAAAGGCTCAGCCAAATATATAGGTTAATGAGGGTCGTATCATGTGGTTTAGAATACATTCTATGAAAGAAGGTGTTTATCGAGTGCTACATGTATTACATGTTTAGGCTTCATGTGTATCAATGCCCTATACTGCCCAAAGAATGTTTACTTCGATAACCTGAGATCTTCCCAATCCCTAGACACTCACAAGCCTTCACGTCACAAACTACCTGTAGCCCATGCTGCCTTCTGTTATCCCTACCAGACAATGGGAACATACTCCAACCTCTCCAACCCAGCTTCATTCTTTTCCTATTATGTGGTTCTCACATAGATAACACTTAGTTCCAATAGGAAGGTATGGAGTTGATACTACAACAGGTTCCTACACACACACTGGAGCTGAATCGAGTAAGGAGGTGCTAACTATTACCTTTTACCATTGGCCTTCACTAATGCTTTTATTGTCTTTCCATAGGGACTTCCTTTCATTCAAAAGTAGTGTACTAGTTTTCCACCATAGAGGTGTTACTTCCCGTTTCACCTTAGTGCACTTAAAGTCTGCATTTCTAAACTTGAACACTGCATCTTGTAGTGAAACAATGTAAATATAATATTTATAAAACTGTGTGCTTATTGATCATATTTCAATCTGCTTGACTGAAAATATTCTTACTAAAAGCATCTAAGTGCCGGGTACACCAAGTAAATATTTGTCATGATATATAAACTACTTTCTGTGAATTTTATTTACTATTACAATAACACCCACTCATTAATGTTTCATCCTAATCAATTTAAAATATCTTTACACAATGCTTATGAGAAACCTCAGGTAAAGTTGTATTTTCTCTCTCTCTCACCCGAGGGTGAATTTCTTTGTTACTTTTATTTCTTCCACAAAAAATTAAATTCTCCACCTGTCAAATATTTCAACTTCGAAATTTAAATATTTAAATTAAAATAGCAAGTTCACTGCATTTTTTACTGCCTAGATCAAATCTTTGCCCTCATTGTCTTCTTCTTGTGTAATAAGTTCATGTATGCTAATATGCCTTAAAGAACTCACGAATGACTGAATGTAATGGTTCAACAAGAGTAATTCGCATTTTTTCTCCCCGTTTTCTTCTTACTTCCATACTCCTTGTGTAGTTGGTACATGTGTGTTAATGTTTATCTGTTTAAATATGTTTATTACCATATACACATGCCACACCATTACACTTGCAAGTACTTAATAGTTCACACAGCTTACCTCTAGCTGCAGCATTAACCACTTCAATAACGTTGGTATGCTTTGCAGTGACTTTAGTGCCATCTAAAGGCCATCAAACTCAACTCATTTATATTCCAGGCTTCACAAAATAGTTATTTGCAAAGTTCAGATTACTTAAGACTTTTTAACTAAAAGTTTATTTATAAAGATTAAAATTTATGATGTTATTGTTTTGCTCCAATACACACTCAAATATAACAAGACTTCCTCATACATCTGGCGTGTTTCCCACAAAGATCAAGGAATAAAATCTGGAAAATACAGGATGGCATGCTCTGTTGAGCTCTTAACACCCAGCTAGCCGCTTGGAGTAATTTTCTCGAAACATGACAAGTGTTTCACACTAGAATAACTCAGAATTCACTAGAAAAGTAAGGGCTGCAATGCTCTTTCAATCACTGATTTTTCAATCACATGATCATCTTAATTGTAAACAACAGATTATTATTCTACAATGAAGTATATACATTATACCTCAGTAACACTTGACAGCTTAGAAACTATGGGATGCTACTCCCTTTCAGTCCATGATTGTACAGATCAGTAACTGTACTAACAGTGACACAAATGGTAACCAAATGATGTAACACGTACATGATAACTCATGGCACCACCCAGAGCTCATAAAACAAGTCACATCTCTCCAGTCAGTAATTTGTTTACGTACTACCTGACCATCCTAGCTTTGCTAACTGAGTAGTAATCGAGAAATGTAATCCATACATTTTGCCATACTTCTCTACCCAGTAGATCAGGAACCAATAAATGCTACTTCCTCTCAATCATTGGTTGCTCAAACGTATGACTGTCTTAGCTTTGATTATTAATCCCACCCATAATGATTGGGAAGCCAACAGTACCATCTTGTTGGTGGTCAAAGCTGGTAATCACCACAATCTCCCATGACTGGTATGTCATGGGCTGCCAGATAAGTCTATTCAGCTTCTTCCCCCTTTTCAGATTAATTGGCATGATTCGAACCATTATTCTCATGCTCTTCTGCTTCGTTCGTCTCTTCTCCAGATTCCTGGTCAAGCCAATGCGCCAAAAGTTTGACTGTGACTTCTGGTTGCACTTTATCAACGTGTTCTATAAGCTTTTACATACCTTGTGACTGCTGCAACTCATTCATTAAAGCAGCATTTTTCAGTCTTTTCAATACCAGGGACCAGCTCATTGCCCCCCTACACTGTCGAGGTCCACCAAAATGCAAGTACAATGTGTGATGGATTTACTATCATATATATATCTTAATATCGATGTTTGTTTTCAATAAATTTATATTTAGAAATGTACATAACTTATACTGTTAAGTCTGTATTGCGAAATTCCCGCCTATTCACTAAAATTGTAGAAAACTCTCGAGTGTAAGAATCAACAATATATGTGTGTACGTAAACACTTGTGTATCGTTTATATTGTTGTGTAAGCTGGAATTTCGAGAAACTCTCCTCACGCCTATAAATATAATCAACGTGACGCGCCAAATGACAGTATATATGAATTGGTTTGCTATAGTTGGTATGCTATAAACCTCGGAAGCTATAACTGTGATTGTTATAACGCTTATTAATCGGGAGCTTCAGATATTTGACCAGGAACGTTTATAGATTTCGAATATTACAAACCATTTAACTACAGCGGATTCACATTGGACATTAGTATTTTTACGAAAACATTATATAACTTTAGTGGTGAATAAATCGGCGTGTGGCCTGCGAAGACCAAAGAACACAGAGCTAGCTAGCTCCCTGTTAAGTGAATTGTATCTACATCTACTCAAAATTAGTTCATTCATCTGAACCTGCGATAAGATATCAAGGAAGTTCCAGACCAGATAAACGACTAAATATTGTTACGCCTCCGTTTGTTAATTAACTTTCCGTAACTTCGTTCCGACCAAACTTTAGCGACACAAGTCCTTTCTAATAAAACTGGTTTATTCTTTCCGAATATAACTTTAACGATACACTCAACTTCAACAATCGCGCTAAAACAAACGCTATAACAACGAACGTGCTCAATAATACTTCTGACTGCAGATCAATGCCCAGAACCGGATAAAACTGGGGACAACAAGGACAGATTGGCACTTTTTGATCACCTGAGAATCACTTAGTGACCTGCCCAGAAACGGATCAAACTGGGGACAACAAGGACAGATTGGCACTTTTTGATCACCTGAGAATCACTTAGTGACCTGCCCAGAACCGGGTCAAAATGAGGATAACAAGGACAGACTGGCACTTTTTGATCACCTGAGAATCACTTAGAAGCGGATGAAACTAGGGACAATAAGGGCTTTTGTTGTGACTAAGAGATTCTCAGTGGTCACCTGAATGTCTTTGTCACCTACTCAGAACCGGATCAAACTTCCAATGTGAAGTTTTGCGTTAACTCTATTGTTAATTCTTACCCTATTTTTAAATAGCTTGTAATAATGCATTTTACCAAATTAATATAGTTCGTTGTTCATGCAGTATGATAATACAAATATCATATTAACCACTATTAAACAAACGAAGTCTTTCTCTCATGACAGAAAGCAATACAGAATTTTCCAACAGTTTTTCTAACAGGCTTTCTACTGAGGTTCTATCCCAGCCGGCCCGACGAGTCCTGGTATAACTGCGAAAGGTTTCGTCGTCAGTGGATATAGCAGACAAAACGTGATTGACATATTGTTATACATTCTTTTTTACTTTCACTCACAAGTTCTCAGAATTTCCAACAGTTATGATTGTTAATTAATTTGTAAATTTGAGAATTTTATCAATACTAATTCTAGGTGACCTTTATAGCCAGTCAGCTTTACGTCCAGGTACAGATGAAGCACTTTTAACCGTCCAGATTTCTTATGTTCAACACAGTTATCCTTGGAACATTAATTGGACATTAACCCTCAAATTATGCACTTGTTTTATATCGTTCAATACAAATTGCAACGTTTTCAGTAATCATATTTGTATCTATTACAACATTCACTTTAAAGAATTCCCCATAAAAATTGGAATTAATCACAATATTAATGGTATATTTAATTTTTTTCAGTGACTCATGTTATTAAAGGCCCTGTATTAAAAAAGTCGTGTACCCATGAGAAATTTAATTCATATGTAGTTTAGAAACGTATGTTTAATATACTCATCGCTAATTCTCGGATTAATGTTTTGTTTTCACTTGTCGGAGAACGAAATGTACCATCCTTTGTTGTAAAATATCCGGTTCCAAACTCAACAAATTTCAAGGTTCTCAATTCAAATTAAGATGTTGCATCTTATTCCAATGTTGCATTTACAGTTTAATATCGCACAAAGCCTACATAGTTCAAACGAAAAGAAAAACAGACATCTCGACAAAAGTTCACACAGTGATAAGTTTGTGAAGAACGTTTACTAAACAAACGAAGTCTTTCTCTCATGATAGAAAGCAATCCAGAATCTTCCAAAGGCTATTCATATTGTTGCGTCATCGAGGTCACGTGACTGGTGTGGCGCCCTCTAGTTTCTATAACTATCCTGTACTTTGGCGAATGCTCTAGTATTTACTAGATATAGGGTAGTCGGGTATATAAAAGAGGGTGACAACGTGACGGAAAAAGGAATGTAATGTGTGTGTAGACAGTGAGTAAGATCACTAAGTCATTCTCAGGTGACCAAAAATGCTAATCTGTCCTTGTTGTCCCCAGTTTGATCTGTTTCTGGGCAGGTCACTAAGTAATTCTGAGGTAACCAAAAAATACCAATCTGTCTTTTTTGTCCCTAGTTTGATCCGGTTCTGGGCATGTCACTAGGTCATTCTCAGGTGTTCATAAAGTGCCAATCTGTCCTTACTGTACCCAGTTTGAGCCGGTTCTGGGCAGGTCACTAAGTAATTCTCAGGTGACCAAAAAGTGCCAATCTGACGTGCGCGTCTAAGTAATTTCTAGTGATGTCGTTTACACCAAAGAAGATGTGAAGAAAATCACAGATATACGTTGAAACAGTACCGGAACACTGTTACACGTGATTTATTTTTTATAAAAGACGCGAGTTTTCACTGGCCGATGCTCCCTATTACATATCTAAACAAATGAAATATCAAAAACTGGCATAATTTCTGCCATAGCAGTATTTGGGTAGGGGGGGGGGGAGATAAGAAGGGAACACACACACACTTGAAAACAAATCATAATAAGCACTTCCAGTGATCAGAAATACTTCTATAACTGGATAAAAACAAACATTAATTAGATAAAAGTTATAAACTCAGCTGCACATGAGCACATTCTTGTTTCATGCAATAACATTATTAAAAATCAAGACGTATGAAGAAACAAAAGGAAAATTCAAATTAAACATTTGAAATTTTATGCATTACTACAAACTGAATTAGTTACCTCTTTTTGTTGTTTTTCTAATTCCCTCATACGGATTTCCCTGGCTTCAGCACGGGCCTGCCTACGTGCCGCTAGTCGGGCTTCTGCCTGTGAAAAGAAGAGGGATGAATTCACCCAAAATAAGCCTACAAGCACATCTAAGGAGCGACAAAAACATTTGGTACTATGTATGCAATATTGTGAAATATGTTAATAAGAATAAAAAAAGATGACAATATATTTCTTTAATGCTAAAAACATGTTAAGCAGGAAGATATACCTGTTTTTAACTATTTGTTTTAATGAGGAGTGAGTAAATGCAAAAGCAAAAAAAAAACCTTTGGGACCAAAGTTATAGTTTTGTTGCTTCCAACTCTTCTGTTTCTTCCTTCATTATTTTTTGGGCTCTCCCACCAAACGGTCATACCCCACAGTTTGGAAAACACTGCCTTAAAGTTTATAATATTTACCACATTTTTCCTTACATGTCCATTTCGACTTCCAGAAAAAATAACAGTGAATCAGATTGTATCTGATGGTATCCTTACCTCAACTGAAAAGTACAAACTGCTTAATAGCAACTTCAACTATGTGTTTGAGTTACCAACTTAATCCCAACATAGATACAGTTAGTTCATTAGCTCCTGTTGTCATAACATCTCTAACAGACTAGTTTTTACATCTTGAGAGAGAGAACAACATTCTCCCTTATACTGAACGATTCCTCTAGGTTTTGTTTTTTTTAATCATTTTACAAATTCCTTGTATAAAACCTTTACTCTTATCATTTATAGCATTATATATAAAGTTAGCTAATTTTTGTGAAGTTCAGTCCACATAAAAACATCAACACAATGAAGTGATTGAACAGTGACAAATTATTTTTTATGTCTCCATTCTTCAATCTTCAGCATTTGAAGCTTACCTATGTAACATTTAGTAACTCAGAAAAAACATTAATGCCTCAAACGAACAATAAATGCACTTTCCTAAACCTTGCGATATCCCTTTCAACTTGCTTTATCAAATAAAGAAATGAATACTTGTAAACTCCCTGTTACCTATGTAACATCTAGTAACTCAGAAAAAACAGGAAACAGTGAAGAAGCATCTCAAGTCATTTCATTAATGCCTCAAACGAACAATAAATACACTTTCCTAAGCTTTGCGATATCCCTTTCAACTTGCTTTATCAAATAAAGAAATTAATACTTGTAAACTCCCTGTTACATATGTAACATTTAGTAACTCAGAAAAAACAGGAAACAGTGAAGAAGCATCTCTGTGAGACCACTGTGGCTTGAATGTCAAATTTATAAAAACAAGTTTCACTTATCACCCGCGGCATCCCTGTTGTAAGTATCGAGAGCTATCTGTGCTAGCCGTACCTCATTTTTAATTGATATACTAAAGGGAAAGCAACTAGTCAACACCACGCACCGCCAACTCTTGAGCTACTATTTTATCAACGAATAGTGGGACTGACCCTCACATTATAATTAACGCACGGTTGAAAATGCAAGCATGTTCGGCGACGAGTTTCGATCCCGTGACCCACACATTGTAAGACAGGAGTCATGCCAGATCAACTGGAGGGAGAGCAGCTAGTCAACAGTATCCTTTGTTAACCCTTAGGTTATTAGAACAGACAAAATAGTGTAATCTGACAGTCGCTCTTATAACGCACCCATGATCCCAAAATGCAGAATGCAATTTTTTTGCAGGCAATAACAGGACGCAAACTATGGAACAAAGTCCAGCATGCTAATCACTGAGCGGCATTCAGCTTTATAGGCTCGATCACCTAAACTACATCTTAGCTCTCCCCCATATGGGGGCTTGCCAGTAAATCCAGAGACGGGGGTTTATCTCCACCAATAAGTAGGGCTTACTTCTTAAGATAACTAACTCTATTATTAAAACCACTTTATCTTTACCGCTTTGTAGTTTGTGCCCTTGTCTTATGTGTTTATTTGTCTTTTATGTTCCGTTTGTGGCCTTGTCTGAAATCTGTTTATAAACACACACTTTTAAAAGATAAAAGGAAATATTTCCAGCATAACTTATACTAAAAAAAAAATGGAGAACACAACTTGGTTTCTGCACCTCCCACGTATTATCAAATAACTTCAAACTATCTGAATTGTTTTTGTTCAACAGTTTGAAGGGTGGCCGCCCAGTACTCTTAAAGCCCGTTATTCACAGATTTTTGGTTTTAGCAATATAAGTCAAAATTGAATGAATAAACAAATTCATAGGCCCATAACAGATGAATGTGCAATCTCAAATAAAAGTTTAAAGGGTACATTTTGGTGGGGGACCAACCGCCCTGAAGGCTTGCTCTCGTTTTAAATACAAACAACAGAAATATTTGAATCAACATGGTAGTGTACAGCTCATTGCATTGGCTCGGTATCAGGATAATTGTACTGACTGAAAGCCGGGGATATAACATTCGTTGTTTCAGCACTGTGGAATATGAATCTTGAATGTCCATTCTTTCAAAAGAGCTTGATTACCAAATACAATCCTGATGCATAAATATGCGAACTATGCAGCTAATGATGATAAACATTATCCATCCATTCATGACCTTCTAGGTCGTCTCCTGGGGTGTTTTTGTCGTATAATATCACAAATTTAACAAAACAATCAATTTAACATTTTAACTGTTAAGAAAAAAACATCTTCGCACTAACAGACCATCGAAGTAATGAACCCTCGGACTAACGGACCTTCGAAGTAATGGACTCTCGCACTACAGACCTTCGAAGTCATGGGCTTTCACACTAACAGACCTTCGAAGTAATGGGCCCTCGCACTAACGGACCTTCAGAGTAATGGACCCTCGCACTAACGGACCTTCGGAATAATGGCCCCTCAGACTAACGGACCTTCGAAGTAATGGGCCCTCGGACTAACGGACCTTCGGGAATAATGGACCCTCGGACTAAAGGACCTTCGGAGTAATGGGCCCTCGGACTAACGAACCGCCAACGTTTGAAGTTATCTGTTAAACTTGAGTTTTTACCATACATGAACATCTTGATTAACTAAAAACATGAATTTTACAGATTTAACTGTTTTATTTTCCTAAGTTTTCTTTGGTTTTTTATATTAAACTTCTATTTTCAACACATTGATGCATGATTCTAAGTTTTTTTTTTTTTATAAGTTTCGTTTTCTGTTCATTCCAGTATTCGGCATAGAAGCCCTAATTTTTGTTTTAGTACTACTTAAGTATAACTCCTTGTCTACAAAGGCTAAGAATAAAACAACTACGTAAACCCGTGTTCATTAAATTAAGTTATTGTTGTGATTTGATTTATTATTTGGGGATATGGATGATGAGCCAAAAACAGTACATTCCAGCTCTGAATAAACAGTTTGTTGTGTTGGTATTTGTTTTGTAAACAATTTGTTGTGTTGCTATTTGTTTTGTAAACAATTTGTTGTGTTGCTATTTGTTTCGTAAACAGTTTGTTGTGTTGCTATTTGTTTTGTAAACAGTTTGTTGTGTTGCTATTTGTTTTGTAAACAGTTTGTTGTGTTGCTATTTGTTTGTAAACAGTTTATTGTGTTGCTATTTGTTTCGTAAACAGTTTATTGTGTTGCTATTTGTTTCGTAAACAGTTTGTTGTGTTGCTATTTGTTTCGTAAACAGTTTGTTGTGTTGCTATTTGTTTCGTAAACAGTTTGTTGTGTTGCTATTTGTTTCGTAAACAGTTTGTTGTGTTGCTATTTGTTTCGTAAACAGTTTGTTGTGTTGCTATTTGTTTTGTAAACAGTTTGTTGTGTTGCTATTTGTTTTGAAACAGTTTATTGTGTTGC
>NW_013668127.1:58820-71808 GCF_000517525.1 Limulus polyphemus
TCACACAGTGATAAGTTTGTGAAGAACGTTTACTAAACAAACGAAGTTATTCTCTTATGATAGAAAGCAATACAGAATCTTCCAAAGGTTATTCATATTATTTGTTGGGAAGTATTGTGACGTATGATAAATAAACAAGTTTTTCTAACAGGCTTTCTACATAAACTATTCACAAGAGAAATAATTAGTGTTTGTAATTTCATCTTAAGCTATCGCTGTCTTCTGAACTGATGTTTTTACTATCTTTAGAAACAACAACGATAATTTCGAGACTTAAGCCTACTTTAAATAAAATATCAGAATATCCAAAAGTCGAGCACAAAACAAAAATATATATTTTTGTCCCCATTGCTTGTTTCAGAAACAACCGTGGTTTGAAAAAACAACAACAAATAAAACGCACAACTTAAAACGCATTTCATAAACTAATTATTACAAACTTTCAAGTTTAATGAAAAATATTTAAACTCTTTATATACATAAAGGCTATTTGTATAAAGGATTTAACTTGTGAATAACGCCCTCTATCTAACACACAAAATTAAATTAATAAAATAGATTTATGTTTCATTGGAGAATTTTCAACAATACGTTTTATGTCCCGACTGAGACAACACAAAAGCACGTTACTTACTCCCACGACACTTTGTCGCCAATCTGAAAATTCAAACAACAATAAAAGCTATATTGGTTAGGGTTACCATGATTTTACAGCTTGGGTCAGAGCAAGAAGAAAGGGAAACAAGCGAATCTATGATAAGGCACGCGTTTCTTTCCCCATTTTTAATAAATTGTTTCAAGAGTAGACAGGGAATGCTATCCACCAATGAACAAAGGCAATCAAAATACAACGTTCTCGCGCTTCCGGTCATTCTAAGAGACGAGTATGACGGATTATTAAGATAATAATAATCTTTGACTTATTGAAGATAAAAAAAGACACGAGTTGTTAGTTGGAATGGATTTAATTCAGGCTGCTTTGATGCTGCTTGTCAGGGTTTTGAATATGGGCTGCGATTCTTTTACAGTAGGTGTCTGTGACATGTTGGCGATAAATTCGAAAAATAAACTGACAGCACGCAATCCACTTGTTTTAAAATAATATATTCAAAACAAGTCAAACGCATGTACAAAAATTTTTAACACTATAGGATATCACAGTTGTATCTAAAACTATTACTAAATCTCATTTTTCTTCTGTTATCACCATATAATCAGTGACCGATTCACTTACGTTACCCCGTGAGTTACTGCAGTTGTATGCACAGTTTTAAATAATTCTGTTTTACCTCAAACGTCCAAGACAAGTTATTTTCCTTATCTCTATTAAACTGTGAAACTCACTTTAAAATATCGCCCACTTTGGCTAAACTAACAATCACACAATCTAACTTCACTTTCACTAACTTAACGATTTCTGACTGAACCTTCTTTTGACTTAACTTACGCTCACTTAGACGCCTATATATATTGCCCAACTAAGGCCTAGAACTTTCTACAAACTACGAGACGCTAGGATGTAACAACACTCACTTACGTCAACGAGACAACAAAGAAGGTCCGAGTAACGTGACGTCAAATTACAACAATTGAACTACACACACAAAACATACGACTCTTGCCGTTACTTACGTAACGAAATTTGTTATAAATATCGCCTTTAAATTAATTAACTTTTAACACTCTTATTATGAAAACTAAATAGTTCTTAAATATTAGATCATAAAAATAATACAATAAACAGCTTTGTATATCCGAAACTGTTTCTACACTAAAGTAGCCTGTCTATATTTTCTCCCAGACGTCTCTTGAATGACTGTACAGAATTGATTTGGTTTGAATTTCGCGCAAAGCTACACGAGGGCTATCTTCGCTAGCCGTCCCTAATTTAGCAGTGAGAGACTATGGGGAAGGCAGCTAGTCATCGCCACCCACCACTCTTGGGCCACTCTTTTACCAACGAATAGTGGCCGTCACATTATAACGCCCACACGGCTGAAAGGGCGAGCATGTTTGGCGAGAGAGGGATTCGAACCCGCGACCCGCAAATTGCGAGTCGAGCGCATTAATCACCCTGCCATGTCAGTCCGACTGTACAGAATCTGTTTATACAGAGCATTCCATATGTCAATCACTCTCTACCTGAACAATTCTCACTACGACATTAAACCATTCACACTTCATCGTATAAAATTCCTCGTCCACTTTTTCACTGAACATCCTCCAATCTTTATCCAGTGATACATCCACTCTCATTCATACTGTAATACACAAGGACTCCTCGTCCACTTTTTCACTAAACATCCTCCAATCTTTATCCAGTGATACAACCGCTCTCATTCAAACTGTAATACACAGGGACTCCTCGTCCACTTTTTCACTAAACATCCTCCAATCTTTATCCAGTGATACAACCACTCTCATTCAAACTGTAATGCACAAGGACTCCTCGTCCACTTTTTCACTAAACATCCTCCAATCTTTATCCAGTGATACAGCCGCTCTCATTCACACTGTAATACACAAGGACTCCTCGTCCACTTTTTCACTGACGAAACATGTAGAAAATGTCCATCAAGATCTGATTCTCTTTTTATTAGTTATACTGTGCAATATATTTTAACCTCGTGGTGTGTTTTAGTTTAACTAACCTTTGCACAAGCACAATTTAACCTTATTTTCTCCCAAGTACTCGCTGAAGTACAACATTTACATACACAGCGCCACCATATATATGTTTTATTAAACCAAAAGTAAACAAATATATCTAGATATCCCTTCTAAAGATCTCATTAAAAACCGTCAAGAAACATTACACCTATGATAGTACTTAACGCTATTTATGTGTTCCGTAAGCAAGGTATGACACATTCTTTCTTCAGTATTATTTTCAGTAACCGTATTGATACGAATGTTTAATATACCTAGTTTTGCGATTTATATTGTTAGCTTAGTATGTTAACTTAGAATTCATATAAATTTACTAAGCTGACTGAACCTCATGGTATATTATTGGGTTTACGGCCGAAAATATTTTTAATAGCTAGGGCACCGAACTGATGAAACAATGCATTATAATCTCTATAAATAACAACGTAAAATTAATACTTAATTAACCTCGCCCTCCCTTTATATCAAAAAGATAAATGTTTGGTCTACTTATAAGTCATTGGTGGTAAATAAATAAACAAGAGTCCAGAATAAATCAGCAATAAAGTCCACCGGTTCAGTTAGATACAGCGCATGTGTATCTTTGCGCTAAAACAAATAAACACGTTAAAAAAATCCTCAAGTAAACACTGATTAAATGTTTTCTTGTATCTCGAACTATACTATACGATTAAAAACTTTTACTAAAGTTAACATAAAATGTTATTATTTAGAAATGAGTTGAGTGACTAACAGTTACAACATTAATTTAAACTTCTATATTCGTGTTATCTATATCCTTATTTTAACTTAATGCGACTACACGTGCTGGTTTTTGATACATACAATCTAGAACGTTAAAAGAGGGTTTTCTTCAGAACCCAACACTGAACCACACAGCGTCCCCACACCCATCCCAGTGATACTTAAATTAAAACAGTTTCTGTTTTGATGCCAGGAAGTTTGTGATGTGGATGACAAAAAAGAAGAAAAGCGTGAACATACTAATCACGACACCTAGTGTTTGGATTTTCAGTGACTCAGTTTCTGGCATGTCGACGAAACCGGCATTGTAATGTTTTTCACGTCGCGTGCAGTCTATATTTAGGTATGTCATTCTTTGTGAAATAGGGAAGTCTTCTACTACTAACTGATTATGTTGGCACACGTTTCGTTTTCTGTTCTATTAGTTCATTTCCTACTTACAAGATTTAGTGTCAATTCTCGTAACAAGTAAAATACTGGACACTCACTAACAACAAGATACTGGACACACACACTCACTAACAACACGTTAATGGACACATACACTCACTAACAACAAGATACTGGACACTCACACTTAATACGAACAACATATTGAACACACACAAGATACTAGACACACACACACTACGCATAAGATACTGGACACTCACTAACAACACGTTAATGGACACATACACTCACTAACAACAAGATACTGGACACCCACTAACAACAAGATACTGGACACTCACTAACAACAAGATACTCACACTCACTAACAACAAGTTAATGGACACATACACTCACTAACAACAAGATACTGGACACCCACTAACAACAAGATACTCACACTCACTAACAACAAGTTAATGGACACATACACTCACTAACAACAAGATACTGGACACTCACACTTAATACGAACAAGATATTGAACACACACAAGATACTGGACACACACACTACGCACAAGATACTGGACACACACACACACACTACGCACAAGATACTGGACACTCACACTTAATACGAACAAGATATTGAACACACACAAGATACTGGACACACACATACTACGCACAAGATACTGGATACACACACTACGCACAAGATACTGGATACACACACACACTAAGCACAAGATACTGGATACACACACACACACTACACAATATACTGGACACATACACACACACTACACAAAATACTGGACAAACAAACAAGAAAAGTCGGTATGCGCATGCTCTGAATTTACAACAAAAGTCGGTTTGCGCATGCTCATCCGAAGTTTCATTTCCCATCTTCCACATTAACATTTTCTTCATAAGAAAAAAAAAAAGTTTCATTTAAATAATGAAACAAGGTAAACTCTTTCTCCTATCGAATAAAATAAGATCTGGACTACAATCGCAACTAATTTGATATAAGTTCATTCATAAAACATACAAGGCGCTGTAAGTATACGAGTTGGGACAACAAAAATGCTTTCTTAACATAACGTACAGCCTAACGTTTTACTCTCCAGTTATCCCCAAAATAGCTTATATTTTCTTTCACTTATCATATCTATTTCACCCTTTTAACTACCACCGTTGTTACTTTCAACATATATATACATATGAGTTTGTTTTTACCATCAAAAGTGCTTATTTCGGTGCAAAGAAAAAGCGTAGACCAGTCTATTCTTGGAGTTGCCACGTGTCACGAAGTCAGATCGATTTCGCAAAATTTCACTGCTTATCAATAGCCATGCACGAAGACGAGCCAGGGAACAAAGACTTGCCGACTTTACATGTTGATATGCAGTTTATATGTATGGTATTTGTAATTTCTTCAAACGACACAAGCAACTGATATCAACATTTGTTGTTGTGATTTTTTAGCCGCGGCATAATGGCTCATAGAATGGCTCTGAGTTTTTAGCCGTGGCATAACGGCTCCGAATTAGTTTTTTTTCCAAGTTAAAAACTTTTAACTCTTAGCTCCATATCGTGACCGATTTGAGATCTAATTACAGTCGCGGCTATTGAGGATTCTCTGTCTCTCTTTCTTGTTTAAGATATACAACACAGATTGTGCCAATTATTTTTTTTTCTATATAAATCAACAAACTCGGTGATGGAACAATTAGTAAATTATTTTTAACCAACATTATGTTGCTAAAACAGTACAAGTGAATCATTTTCCAGGTTAAACAACCTTCTCTTCAGAATTGTTAAATTAAAACGTACAAAAGAACAAGTACGTGGATTGAGCTACACAAGTGCACTCTGCGACGATGATATTGTCCCCACTGAACTCAATCAATGCTCTACTCCCACGTGTTACTTAGGTCCTATTTTTGTGGAGGTGACGCACACGTTCAGACGACAGAAGAAAAATCAGTCACACTGGGGTAAATCAGGTGAATTCGGCTTACAGTTAGAGTTATTCAGTTTCACTCTAATTGAACCAGTTCCAATGCATACCGGAAAATATGGCAAGAGCGTGCATGATCTTGTTATAAGTTTTACTAGTCTTTTTTTAAGCAAGGACGACACGCGTGTAATGAACAAAAAGAGTGTACCATGCTGTGAAGGGCACGTTTCTATTAATCTATCATATCTCATATACAGTTTAAGAGATTGTTTGTTTCAGGATTTTCTCGCAAAGGCAAGTTGCGCAGAGCTGTCCCTAATTTCGAAGTGGCAAGTTAGAAGGAAATCAAATAGTCAACATCACGCACCGTCTACTTTATGCGAATAAAAATCCCCTACTCTTAAATTCAGTAATATACAATCCAAGAATTTTAATTACAATTACGGTAACAAATACACAACAAACAAATATAAAACTTTCTCTAAATATTATAGTGTGAACTCCAACAATACTGCAACTCTTCCCACTATGTCATAGCACGTATTATAAGATATATACAAATCTTCTTTTAAATGCCCTGTAACTTACATTCCAACAACACTGCAACTCTTCCCACCATGTCCTAGCACGTATTATAAGATCTACGTATTGTTGGAATGTAAGTTACAGGGCATTTAAAGGAAGACTTGTATAGATCTTATAATACGTGCAACAACATAATGGGAAGAGTTGCATTATTATTGGAATGTAAGCTACAGGGCATTTAAAGGAAGACTTGTATAGATCTTATAATACGTGCAACGACATAATGGGAAGAGTTGCAGTATTATTGGAATGTAAGCTACAGGGCATTTAAAGGAAGACTTGTATAGATCTTATAATACGTGCAACAACATAATGGGAAGAGTTGCAGTATTGTTGGAATGTAATTTACAGGGCATTTAAAGGAAGACTTGTATAGATCTTATAATACGTGCAACAACATAATGGGAAGAGTTGCAGTATTGTTGGAATGTAAGTTACAGGGCATTTAGAGGAAGATTTGTTGCAACTCTTCCCATTATGTTGTTGCACGTATTATAAGATCTATACAAATCTTCCTCTAAATGCCCTGTAACTTACATTCCAACAATACTGCAACTCTTCCCATTATGTCGTTGCGCGTATTATAAGATCTATACAAGACTTCCTTTAAATGCCCTGTAACTTACATTCAAACAATACTGCAACTCTTCCCATTATGTTGTTGCACGTATTCTAAGGTTTATACAAGTCTTCCTCTAAACGCCATAGTTTATATTCCAACAGTATATCACTTCCTATAATACATTCTAACAATACAACTCCTCTTCTAAATGCCATAGTTTATATTCCAACAGTATATCACTTCCTATAATACATTCTAGCAATACAACTCCTCTTCTAAATGCCATAGTTTATATTCCAACAGTATATCACTTCCTATAATACATTCTAGCAATACAACTCCTCTTCTAAATGCCATAGTTTACATTCCAACAATAAAACAATTCTCATATAACGTCCTAGTGCATTACAACAATTATACAGCAACTGTTCCTCTAAATACCGTTGATTCCATTTCAGTAATAATAATAATACCATCACATTTTCGGAAAACAGCTCCTGATTACTCCAATAAACACTTACAGATACACAAGATAGTAAACTAAATCAACAGATCAACGCCAGTTTTAAAGCCAAACGTCCGATAACTTCGTTCAAAAGTCTTAAATTCATAGTTTTTTCATTGCAACATTTTGTAAGGAAGGGGTGGAAGGTATTTCGATACAATTGTAAGATCACTCCATCAATTTTCCAGCTTATTAACAACGTGCACAATATAAACTAGGATATTAAATATTCATGTCATTTCTGTACGAACTCCGGCATATTATAACAAAATGCCCAGAGTCTCAGGAATTGTATTCAATCAAAATAAAGTCTTTACTGTAACAATCAACCTTTAATATTACATTTGATTAAGTAAATATTGTGGCATGCCCATGTTTTTTTTTCTTACATAAACTGTTCATTTTGGGGCCTTTTTCTTATTATTTCATTGAAACTGTCTATATGCAGATACAGATAGAAAGTGACGTAACTCCAAGCAAGCAAACTATTCAACTTATCAGTCTTGAACTGTGGGATTGTAAACTGAGTAAAATTATATACAAACCTTGAAGTTCCGGTAGTTACGGAAGTAAAGAACGGCAGGAACCAACTGATTCATCGCTCCGAACAGCAAATCTCAATACGATGTCACTTATAAACTAGAATTATCCACCTAACTGTCTTCAGATTTAATAAAACTACGTATTCGCATAACCCAGCAAACAATGAAAAATAAAACGCTATTAGTGTAAGGGGCAAGGCCTAGTCTCTGGCAATCTTTTCACAGCACTTTTAAATGAATGGTAATCACGTGAGTCCAGGTGACAGAGAGAGTAGCTTTTCATACCTTGTGGAAACTTTTCGACAATTTACAAACTTTCTTTGTTGCGTCTAGCTTCGTTAGAAACTATACTATTATCCTGGTTGCATTGTGGTACATAGTCTTACAGGATAATTCCTATCGCACTGCAGCAATTGGTTTAGAACATTTTTGTGGTTTTTTTAAAGATGTCGCAGAAACATGAAAATCGGACTTCGTGCCAAGGCACTGATTCATTGACACAACGGAATGCTACATCTTAACAGATTGCACCAATCACACCGTTCTATCACGTAGGCCAGAATACCTCCCAGTCGAGGAAAAATGAGATGGAATAGTCCTGTAAGTACAGTAAAAAACAGTAAGTGTGCACGAGACCTCATACAGTTTTAGTTTTATCCTTCAAAACATCCCCAACTCATAGATTCTTAAGAAGCAGCTTTGTTTTTTTGTTTTTTTTATCTCGTTTTTGAATTTATATAACCTGTTTCGGCTTCCCTTCCCGAAACCCTCGTATCGCTTTACCCCATCTGACGTTTGTCTCTATTTGTCGCGGCCTTGATACAGATGCACCAAATTCTGTTGTTTTGTTTTTATTTTCTTGCGCAAACAAAAGCAATTTGACAAAATTACGTTTCTGTACTCGAAAGGTTACTGTTTTGCACGCATGGTGATATTTTAGGAGATAGTGGGTGCCAACTAACATGGATGGTTCACAAGACTACTATATTTCATTGCTGTTCAGTATCGGCACCCCCCGCGATGTATATTTCCCGTTCCAATGTGTTTTTGTGATAAAAGGACAAAAAAGGCACTTGTAAGCAGTCAACACTAGGCAATAAAAATGGCCTTGCCACCACCCCCCTTCCACAATAGAAAAAGAATATTAAAAAATGCTGGAATTAAAATTAACGGTACTTTAGGCCTAACTTTACTCATGCACCAGAGCAGCTTATTAACCTGTTTTATCTCTGAAAAATACTATAAACAATTTCTGAACAGACTACAGTGATAAATTTACGGTCAGTTATTTAAGGACATGAGTTGATTTTGGTTCCCATAGTAACACAGGTCCCATTTTATTATAAAGAATACCAACAGATGTTTCCAAATCTTCAGAATTCCACCTTGAGTAAGCTACAGATACATCCTTCATTCGATTTAAATCTGTTTTGATAAGCATTACATACTGTTCATCCTTTCCTGTTATATTTTGTATTCAAATTCTTTTGTGTCATTTGTGTATTCTTAGTTTACTGAAGATAAAATTCTAAAGATTCGAAAACATTTATAAAATGCTTCATATATTTACGTTTGTGTTGTTCTTTATAATCAAATTACATTTTCCAAAAAATATTCCATTACTAGATCCCATGAACTGCAAGCAATCAGATAAGCAAGTGTTATAAAGCACTCCAGGTCAACTTCTTATTTCAGAGGTGAAACTCATATATACAAAATAAGTGACTCCCACTGTTTACATTTCAACCTACTCTGACAACTTTAGAACAAAAAGTATTGTGTGTTACATTCCAGTATATCAAGAGGTCCTTGTGTTATAGTTTAAACTTGACAGGAATCAACACACTCTAGTGGTTACAGAAAACCATTCGCGTGGTAGTTTGAAATACAAACAAGTTACTATCAGGTTTAATAGGACAGAAAAGCTCATTCCTATTGCTACAAAAAGCATGAACAATATATACTGTAACATACACATAAATATCACACAATTCTTGATATGCAACAGCATTTAAAAGTACTGTCTCTTTTTACATTAAGAGTACTATGAAGAGTAAATATATGGCAAGGTTAAAAACACAAAGTATAATAACTTAGTTTTATTGAGACATATCAAATGAATAACTTAGAATTGCTTTTGTAGGAGGAGAGAAACCTTCTACCTACATTTAGGGCCTAAGGTAGAATATATACATACAGTTGTATATTTCTGGGATTAGACATTGAATTAATCAGCAAAAAGTACAATATAGTGTATGGTTCAAACTTTAATCCTTGTCTCATCTACTAGAAGTCCAGTGAGTTGCTTTACACCCCAAACACAAGATGCATAATGTGCCTCCACAGCTTAGCTTTATCCTGTGCAAGTAAAATTACTCAACATTATAGAGAACTTTATTTTTTAATGTATCTGGATTTTTGCCTCCTAATTTACTCCCTGTTTATACAGATATACAACAATCAGTGTTACTGTAGAAATATCTAATATTGTAATTCAACAAGGTATTAAGTGTTTGATGTTAGAGTTATCAACTATCCACTTCACCGACTCTACACTGCTCATCTAGAGGAGAGTAAATACCAGATACACTGTACAAGATACTGACGAAAACTAGACGCATGAATTTTGGAGGTTCTAGAGGTTATCCAAATACAATATGATGGACAAATATATATTTATCATTCACCTTTCACTCAGATGTGTTAGAGTCTCAATCAGATGGACGTTGACAATTGACAGACGTACCTTTATAGAAATACATTTCTACCACATCTAATTTTTTTTGTATGAAAAACTTGTACATTGGACTATAAACTTGCTACATTTCACGTAGATAAACATAGTAAATTCGGAATTAAGATCAACATTCTTTCTCCAATAAGAGATCAGTCCAACGGACTGCCCCTATGCACATTCGGTTAAGGAAGTGAATAACTGTCTCCACCCCATATTCTGTCTTGACGTTACAAAAAATGAATAACAAAAACAACAGTCACTACTTATCCAAGAATTTCAAGTTACCTTCAAATATTTGTTTTTGAAATAATGGATCTAATCTAAACCAAGTGTTAGATATCAAATTTATATATTTTGGTCAATGTTCTATAGAAAAGTGTTTTGTTTAGGACAATTATTTTTGTTATTTGTTTTCTACTTACACTGTAGAGTATAAGCTTTATGGCTAAATTTTAGTATGACTGTTCAGACTGACCACCATCTTTAACTAGCATTGTTGACCAAAAGCAATTCAAGCATGTATGAAAGCTACGTCACGTTTCACAGAAGAACAGCCATAACTCTCTTTATATTTCTGTTGTTGATTCTGTCCAATCATCCTCTTCCAAACAACTTTAGTGATAAATTTATAGAAGTTGAAGTAACATATTTTTGTCGTATCTACCATGAAGCTTCCAAAAAAAAACACAGTCTTGAGCTAAAGGTGAATATTCTATGATCAAACATTTTAAAGTATTTTAGTAAACTTGTTATATAGTGTATCTAAGGTCAAAGATTTTAAATTGAAAGCTTTCGTAGCGGGAAACTCATAAGTTATTAGAAAGTTATACATTGTTTCTCCAAGTTAAACTATTTTACAAGTACACAGATTTTATATGTACGAGTTAAACTACCTTCCTTCTGATAAGTAATTACAATTCAAACATTAATGATCTTTCCAATGATCTTTACAAGTATATATTGTAGGGGAAAAGAAGAGAATGACAAAGGTATAATCAATAAAAAGGTCTGATATATGTATAGAGCCAATTTGAAATTAAACTCTGACTAATTAAGAAAATTATGAAATACTTTATTCAAAAGTGTAAACAAAAATTCCAACTGTGAGGAATGTTAAACCTGGAGTAAATAAGTATTAGTAACAATAAATTATCTCAAAATATATAACCATGTTGAAAATAAAATGTAGGTTAACTAAAAATTAAATTTTATAAAATCCGTTTAAAAACAAGCATTTTCATATCAACCAATAAAAAAAATAGGGTTGAGCGTTAAACTTCTTTTAATTAATTTTTTTTTCTTGACAAACTATAAGAAAACAATATTAGTTGTATTTATCTGTACATTATTTTAACATGTATTTATACGCTCGGATACACGATTTCATTAGACATGGTTATTCATAAGCTCTCATTTTCTTATTTTGTGCTGTTAACATTCTAAACCATCAAAGATTTCTTGTCAAATGTACTGTTATTCATAAAACAAACATTTTACCCATTTACTTTTCTTCTTCTAAAGAAAACATCTTTTATATAATAAAACTTCAGCATCTTAACAGCATTATTTTATTCCACTATGATAACATACATGTCTCTCTCTCTCCTTCAAACCAGTATATATATAGTCATTCTATTTGGCTGTATGACTGGAATTCGAAGATTCCAAAATGTATGTATAGTTTCCCAGTGACAGATGGACTCCTCACAGATATAAGCTCAGATTTCCTGCGAGGACTTAAGGCTAATCCTAGATTTGCTGTCAGTAAACATTCATTAAGATACATGTTCTTAATTTTCTAGAAGAATACGAGATGCCGAGTGTAAAAAACATACTGATATTCTTGTAAAAACATCTTTTAACAAACTGACAAAATGATTAGTACATAAAGACACACAGATTTTGTGATGTCAGAACCCAACAACAACAATATAATCATAGATTTGGTTTTAATTATATACATATAAAACTTCTGTTTAAGAAAAGGTTGATCTTAGCGTGCTATAATTATTAAGTAATTTAATCAAAAACCACTTCATTCTACTTTACTTATCAACCTTTCTACCAAGTGAGGTAGATACTGATTCACGTTTCCACAATTCTATAATTTTTCAAGAGCTTCTGTTGAAGAAATGTTCAATATTTAAATGTAAAGTAACCAAGGTTTCACTTGAACCACCACCACTTAGCAACATAAAGCATTTTTTAAATTATTATCATATTCTTTACACAACCTCACTGGTCTTATAATTTTGTTTTAGAAGATATTGTAGTTCTGAGGAGAAACCTGATGAAGGGAAATT
>NW_013668127.1:72535-73389 GCF_000517525.1 Limulus polyphemus
TAATATTTGTATGCTACTCACGAGGTAATGTTTGTATGTGAATCACGAGGTAATGTTTGTATGTGAGTCACGAGGTAATGTTTGTATGCGAGTCATGAGGTACTGTGTGTATGCGAGTCACGAGGTACTGTGTATATGAGTCCTGAGGTAACATTTGTATGTGAGTCACGAAGGTAATGTTTGTATGTCAGTCATTAGGTAATATTTGTATACGAGTCACTAGGTAATGTGTGTATGTGAGTCACTAGATAATGAGTGTATGTGAGTCACTTGATAATGTGTGTGTGTGTGTGTGTGAGTCACTAGATAATGAGTGTATGTGAGTCACTTGATAATGTGTGTGTGTGTGAGTCACAAGGTAATGTTTGTATGTCTGTCACTAGGTAAAAACATGTACATAAAGATGTATAGAGTTTAACTGAGGTCAATTACATACTTCCATTAAGAAGGATAATATTGGCTTTTGCACAAAATCACAGTTATTGAAAGTTATCTTTAAAAAAACTTGATAATTTTCAAAAAATACAGACAGTTCCCTGTTTTTCAAACTGAGCTTACCTACTTTGCTTTTGTCAAACAATTCATGATTTTTTGCTATATATTTAACATGACTAATTCTTTCTATTCAATTCAATGCAATTTTGAGACAGTGTGTAACCACAGAAGGAAATTATAGTGCAGACCACAATTTTGTTTTACTTAAAATTAGTATGCAGGTTCACACTTAACAACTTGACAGTACAGTTTTCCACATTCTAACACACATGATGTTTGTAATGCACTTCACACAAATTATATAATGTAAAAACTTTATTTTATCATGCTTAGATACATGATTAATTTTAGTCTGATGT
>NW_013668127.1:74087-75221 GCF_000517525.1 Limulus polyphemus
AGTACAGTTTTCCACATTCTAATACATAACATGTTCGTAGTGCATTTCACACAAATTATATGGTTCACACTTTACAATTTGACAGTACAGTTTTCCACATTCTTATATACAACATGTTTGTAATGCACTTCACACAAATTATATAATGTAAAAACTTTATTTTATCATGCTTAGATACATGATTAATTTTAGTCTGATGTAGGCCAAAGGCTGAAATACATTTTGCAACATATGCATAGGGGTTTTAACAATAATAAAGTTTTTCTTAAATATAAGTATTATCTGTTGGTACCATCAGAGAATTACTACACTACTGTTTTTCATGCATTTTATAACTGCCTCCCTATTAAAGCTGTGTAAATATACTAGTATTATAATGTGATTCACTTAGCCTTAACTAACGTGCATAGCTTGTAAGCCCACATCAAAAACAAGTATCTTCAAGTGTGTGATATACGACCGTGATTAGTTTGTACATGTCAACATTTCTTCACACTGAATCTTCATACGAAACAGCTCTAATAAGGCAGCCACAACTGTGATTGAAACAAAAACATCCACTTAAAATATAAAACGACCATGACGTTTAGAGTTGATTTGAATTTTTTAACATCTCGTACGGTAGTATTGTGGTGTTATAAACATCTGCAAGATGTTACATTAAGCTGAAGCTACTATTTCACACTACTTGTGCATTTTAGATAAATACGATCCCAAGATATTTCTAAAAAAGTTGTTCACACCACCCATTTTCAGTGTTATAAAAAGTTGTTCACACCACCCGTTTTCAGTGTTATAAAAAAGTTGTTCACACCACCTATTTTCAGTGTTATTAAAAAATTGTTCATATCACCCATTTTTAGTGTTATAAAAAAGTTGTTCACACCACCCGTTTTCAGTGTTATAAGTTGTTCACACCACCCGTTTTCAGTGTTATAAAAAAGTTGTTCACACCACCCATTTTCAGTGTTATTAAAAAAATTTCATACCACCCATTTTCAGTGTTATAAAAAAGTTGTTCACACCACCCATTTTCAGTGTTATAAAAGTTGTTCACACCACCCATTTTCAGTGATAAAAAAGTTGTTCACACCACCCATTTTCAGTGTTATAAAAAAAGTTGTTCACACCACC
>NW_013668127.1:76026-87943 GCF_000517525.1 Limulus polyphemus
AGTGTTATAAAAGTTGTTCACACCACCCATTTTCAGTGATAAAAAAGTTGTTCACACCACCCATTTTCAGTGTTATAAAAGTTGTTCACACCACCCATTTTCAGTGATAAAAAAGTTGTTCACACCACCCATTTTCAGTATTATAAAAAAGTTGTTCATACCACCCATTTTCAGTGTTATAAAAAAGTTGTTCATACCACCCATTTTCAGTGTTATAAAAAAAGTTGTTCACACCACCCATTTTCAGTGTTATAAAAAAGTTGTTCATACCACCCATTTTCAGTGTTCGTACTTTTTATAAAGTCAATACTTTTATACTTGCTTTATGTAAAAACCTAGAGTATGAATACAATGTGTATTACCCTCAACTTCTGGACAAATGTTCATTCAATGTGTATAATGTTGACTTTTTTATCCTGTAGTGGCAGAACATGACTCAAGGAACTAGCAGGAGGTCACATCACATGTGCACACTACCACCTAAACACAACACAGAATCAATTTGGAATAACTCAGACAAGTAGCAGGAGGTCACATCATATGTGCACACTGCCATCTACACACAATACAGAATCAATTTGGAGTGACATCATTCACAGTAATGGTATACTGAACCCTCCAAGAAGATGTCTGTTTAAAGAAAATATACATTTTTGAAAACCTCTCTAGTAACTGTCCCTAACACACCAGAGTAACCAATTTAACAATCTTGTTTACTTGTATCTTGACTTTTGTGGTAAAGCATGCAGGGTATTTAAGACTTTATTTAAAATCTGACAGTTCTGAGATATGGTGGGAAGAACAATCATCACTGTACACATGCTGTAGCCATAAACACACTATTTTCATGAACAATATTAACTTTAGAAGAGAGCTATCCAAACCAGAGAATTTTAAACTGTTTAACAATACAAGTTTAATCATTAAGTACACTATGCTGCAGCAACTCGATATCTTCACCAGAAGATTTAAGTTTCTACCTGTTTAAATCTGAAGACTGAAAGTTTCAGATGAACCACTATCACCTTTACTAGATCGTTTAAGTTATTTAACCTGTGAATAGAAAAAAACACACATTTGATGCATTTTGAGAAGTCATTTTCTCAACATAGATCAAAAGAGCTAGGTTCACAGACTAAGTGACTATAATCTTGATGCAAAATAATTTTCAGTTTTAGTTTAATACAGTTTGACCCTTTTTCTTTGTCCAGTATGTGAGGCAGTCTTTATATATATACACATACCTTATTAAAATTATAACAATCAAAATAGTTACTGATAAGTTTATTTAATCATTTCTTTTGCCTATCACATTATCTTTTAACAAAGAGAACATTTAAACACTTATAAATTACAAACATACTGGAAACCAGTTTCTTAACATGTCTTGATCCCCTGCCAGCATCATTCTGACGATCTGTCGTAACAGATACTGTGTAGTTGAGATTTTCAATTTGTCTTTATCACACAGAAGGGCTGCCAAAACAAGCCTCTCGTTAACTAACTACTGTTAGGTAATGCAGTTCTGTTCAAAAGCTATAGTAACACAAAACAGCAGCAGATATTAAAGCAAAGGTAACAAAAAAAAAACTCTATCATGCAGGTACCATAAAGATACCACCAGCAGGTATTCTGTTTAATATCGAAGTTATATTTCTTAAAATAATATTCTTTTACCAGAAAACTTGTGATAAATGTTCTCTGATTCTACCTACACAAGTGCTTGGGTTGAATGGATAAAATGAATGATAAGTTATGATGTATAGACGTATACATTTACCCGTGTAAAATAAGGTGTTTTCCTATTTAGAAGTGGCCTGATTAAAAGTATGAATTACTGTTACACTGTAACATTACTCGTGTAAAATAAGGTGTTTTCCTATTTAGAAGTGGCCTGATTAAAAGTATGAATTACTGCTACACTGTAACATTACTCATGTAAAATAAGGTGTTTTCCTATTTAGAAGTGGCTTGATTAAAAGTATGAATTACTGCTACACTGTAACATTACCCGTGTAAAATAAGGTGTTTTCCTATTTAGAAGTGGCCTGATTAAAAGTATGAATTACTGTTACACTGTAACATTACTCATGTAAAATAAGGTGTTTTCATATTTAGAAGTGGCCTGATTAAAAGTATGAATTACTGTTAAACTGTAACATTAACTAAAACTAGGTAGAGTAATAAATAACAAACATGTACAAACCACACAAAAACTTAACTAAAGTATAATCAATATTGATCTCACTAAATACTGATTGGATCCCTACTGTGTTATGAATAGAAAATAAGTTATTTCAACAAATTATTACTGTGTTATACACAGAAATAAGTTATTTCAACTAATTATTACTGTGTTATACATAGAAAATAAGTTACTTCAACTAATTATTTTGGTCAGTCCTTTACACTATTTATTGTAACAGACAAAAATATAATAAGTTGATAACTTGAGGATTAAGGAAAATTCCACAGAGTTTGTTTATAAAGTATGCATTGAATTATCTTGCTCAGACATACAAAACAGCAGCTGCATTGTTGTCAAATGATACAAATATTTAATTTGACTTTGACCAATAGGACAGCATTTATCTCCATCACCCTCTTAATTAGAAGTATTTGAGAGGGACATTTTTAATTAACTCATAAATATTAAACAGAAGATTAACATTTTAGTTGTTACACTTTCCATTTGGCCAAAAGCCAGAAACTTCTGGCCACTATATGAAGTGATTGATTCTTGCAAGTGAGAATAATTGATCTTTAACCCAGATTATCAGGTTGATTAATCTTACTCCTTTATCAAGTCAGATCCATCACATAGGAGCTTACGTTAAAATCTGGTTTCATTATTTTGACTAATAAACATAACTACTTTAGGCTGCAAATGTATTTTGTTTTGTTTTTCTACATCTGACAGTTAGTCCATTATGGATTAGAGATTATAGCCATGTAAAAACAGTATTTTAAATCTAATGTTTGTCTGCCACAAATGTGATGTCTTTGTAAATTGCAGCTAGGAGGCAAATAAAACATTGTATTTAATCATTAAATATACATTATCCAACAAAAGTATCCAGAGGGATTCTAGAGATGTGGTCATTGAGGGAAATTCAAATGATCATTAGCTAATAAGTTATAGTACTGCTATCGTGTGTACAATGTTTTCAATAGTGTTTGATACATGCCATTACTATTTTTACTGAAACAGAGAGAAATCTAAACTATAGATGAGGGAGCTAATTGGTATTTGCTAACTGATTAATCAATGGCCCCATTAATTGATTACTACAGTATTTCTCAAACCATTGTATATAAAAGTAAAAACAAGAACAAAAAGGTTGGCAGTAGGTGCAACCAGCCTGTTATTATCTCTCTAGTCAGAAATTGAAGAAGGGAAAAAAAAATTGGAATGAAAAAAAAAAGTTGGCAGTAAGTGCTACCAGACAGTTACCTTCCTTTTAGTCAATAGTTTAAAATTAGTAACAGTGGTAGACAACCTAAATGGCTTTGCCATAACAAAGTCAGGATGAACAAGCTTGGTAGTAATAGGAATTAAACCCAAGATCCTTCCCCACTAAATCACCAAAGCTGAAGAAATATGAAGTAAAAAAACAGCTTGCAAATCTAAAATTGGGTAGAGCACAGATTACCAATTATACAGATTTGTGCTTAACAACAAACAAACATAACAACAACATTTTGATTACTTGAATAGTTGTAATAATCGGAAATACTCACTTTGATTAATTGATTTAACTGCTGCTCATAGGTAATCAAATAAATAAGTTAATCAAATTGCCCAGCTCTACTGAACATCAACTTAAAAATTATTATTAATATTATATAACACAGTGGCATAGCCAGGTTTTCCACTCAAGGGGGTCAGAAAATTTGGGGGGGGGGGCAATTAATTAGAAAGCTAAAATTGATCTAAGTTTTTAATAAAATGGTCATTAAAACAAATCAAATGTACTAGTGGTTATAGAAGTTTTATTTATTTTTATTAAATGAAATAAAACAAGTTTATTATATATAAAAGTTGAAAAATAATATCTGATCACTCTGCTTAGATTTCTTCAGGGGGGAACCCTTGGCGACACCTCTGATATAACATATGTACAAAAAACACTTTGTTCCAATGTTGCTTTTGTAGTTTACAGCAAACATACACGCTCCCCGGTTTAACAAGGTTTTCTTTAGTTTTCCTATAAAACCAACTTTTATTTACCACACTGATTCTTATTTTAAGTTTCAATGTTTACAAGCTATATAGGTTAGTTTTTTTCACTTTTATAAGTATGCCAGATAAATAAATATCATATACAAGTATACATTATATGAAAGTACATTCTTGTCATTCTTAATACACACCACAAGGATAAATACCCTGTAAAAGTGTATATTATCAGTTTTTAGCTAAACCAATTACATTCATATTGTGGTTAATATATGCAACTATTAACAACAATATGAATGTAATTGGTTCAGTTAAGAACTGATGATATACACTTGTAAGGGTACTTATATATTATGCAACATATACAATTACCCTTACAAGTGCATATTATCAGTTCTTAACTGAACCAATTACATTCATATTGTTGTTAATATATGCAACATATATAAGTACCCTTACAAGTGTATATCATCAGTTCTTAACTGAACCAATTAAATTCATATTGTTGTTAATATATGCAACATATACAATTACCCTTACAAGTGTATATTATCAGTTTTTAACTAAACCAAGTACATTCATATTGTTGTTAATATATGCAACATATACAATTACCCTTACAAGTGTATATTATGTTTTTAACTAAACCAAGTACATTCATATTGTTGTTAATATATGCAACATATATAAGTACCCAAAAACTACTGATCTGAAGTAAAATATGGTACTTAAATAATAGTTAATTTAGCCCACACCTTCAATTCTGACATTTTCAACTGTTGATGTCTGACTGACTGATCCTGAGACAAGATATAATTCTATTGATACTTAAAATAACCTAGATTCAACTCTAATCTACAGACACAGTATGGTCAGTTTTTAATAAAATCACAAAATAAGAAACCTGACAATCCAAGTGCTTTCTGAAGAACCTTTCTTCTTCAACAGTGTTTCTTTGTGATTTATCTCAATATTTTCATATCAAGTGATTTCTTCACATTGTGAATTTAAAATCATGTGGTTATTAAAGACTTATAAACATGCACATGTATGTATGATGTAGAATTTTAATATAGATGCAATTTCATGCACAAGAAAATTATATATATGTATACACATACACACATGCCAGGGACATGTCCACTGGGATGGTGTGGGGGCACACTGGAGCCACACATGCACATACTCCCACCACCATCATCTGAAATACAGTCTTTAAGTTTTTTAAATTCTCTCCATTGTGACTGCCCCCCAAATAGAAAATACTAGAAACACCATGATACATACACACACACACACGTATGATACATTTCACTTACCTCACGAGCAATTTGATCGAGAGCCTCATTCTCTGCAGAATATAATTTAGTTGTAGCCCTTTTACGGCCACTCCCAACTGAAGCCATAGCTGAATCCTTTCTGTGTATCAACCACTGGATTTTTTCTTGGGGTTATTACACTATCATTGATAAAACAGCTGTAATGAAGAATAACAATTTTTTACAAACTCTATCACAACTAGTAAGATTATTGGACTGAACACAAACTTTATAAATATAAAACTTTGGATTAAAACTAAGAATACTTTATATTAAAATCATCTTTACATTGTTGTTATATTGCTGAGCTTGGCCAACATGTTGTTACATTACTGAGTTTGTCCGACATGTTGTTACGTTACTGAGTTTGTCCGACATGTCGTTACATTACTGAGTTTGCTGACATCTTGTTACATTAATGAGTTTGTTCAACATCTTGTTACATTACTGAGTTTGGCCGACATGTTACATTGTTGAGTTTGTCCGACATGTCATTACACGATACCAACACTTTCATTTCTGAATGGAAGTCTAAATGTATTTTATCACAAACAACAACAAGCTGATGATACATAAATCATCTTTACTATTTTTCAAGATAAGATCAGTTTGTGATTACTTTTAACCCTCAGATCACTGACATGTTTTAACCATTCACTGCTGGTCGATACTGAGTAACTTGATGTTTTTGACTGTTACAACACTCACTGTAAAGAACTGACAACAAAATTCAATGAATACACAGGGGGACTCCCAGAAGTTCCAGTGGAATTAACTTTTGTTTAAATTTGTTGTGCAACGCGTATATTATTGGAGCTGGGTGATTAACTCAGAATAACTGATTACCAATGAGCACTGATTAACTGAAATTATTATTAAATCTATTAATGTCATGAAAATAATCAACTAATCAAAATTAGCATTTCATCATTGATTTTCAGATTATTACAAAATTGTTCAACCATTTAGAGCCACAACTCCATAATACAATCAACGAATCAAAATTAGTTTCTGATTAATAGTAGTTTTGATTATTCCAAGTCTCATGAGACAAGAATTAATTAGTTGAATATAGTCAATTAATGAACTTGATGATTAATTAATTAATAAATTCTACAAATCACCCAGCTTTGATGTCATTATAGACCTTGTAACTAACAAACTTAAACCAACAAATAACTCAATGCATAATTAGTTTACAGAAATGAGTTTAGAAAATAAATAGGATCCACTGATAACTATTAAATATATTGGGCCATTTTATACATATGAAATAGAGGAGATAAATACTTACTCAACAGAGCTCAAATCAAGGTCAAATGTATTTAAAATGGAAAAAAAAACTCGTAAGTTAGAGAATAGTTAACCCTAAAATCAGTAGGGTCCAAAGTAGGGCAATGCTTCAAACAAACTCCAACAAGGGATCACTCAGTATAAAAGAAATCTTCAGGTTTAAAAGGTAAAGACAAAGATGAATGAGCAGTTTGAATAAAAATAAACCAAATTTCCATCCAGAAAATCAAATCATGAAGGAGAATTAGTGGAAAGAAGGAATAATTGCCACAAATAAAGGAATGGATCAAATTACCCTTAACCCTTTCACAACGAGCTCAGTGTAAAATACACGAGTTTGTATACACATTTGCACACGTTAAGTATTTATACCATAACTTTTAATGCTATATGTATCTTCACAAAATCTGGTAGACTTTTAGTAATGATTCCAAGTCTTTTCTACACAAAAATCAGATTTTTTTAATCAAGTATTTTTCCCTAAAGATTTGTTTGTGAAAATATTGAGTCTGTTTCTTTACTAGTTCGAGTGCAATATGATTTTCATGTCATGATTAAAAAAACTACTCTTTGTCCCAAAAATCTCACATATTATGTGTGTGATATCTAAAACTTCTGAAATACAGTTCAAACTTTTGTGTTTAGTAAAACTTTGTATTTTGTCTGTTATTTTCTCTACCCTAAATATACAGGGTCTTTCAATTTGAAACTTATAACTTAAACGGTATCATTCTAGTCTCTAAATTATTTCCAATACTATCATACAGTGTACATGTACCTTCAGGGTGTATACATAACTTTAAATAATAAATTACTTGACTTTTTCTATGTTTATACTGACCATTCACATTATATAAACACACACACACATATATATATAGGCAAATATGCACAGAAATCAGCACATTAACTACTTTAAATTAATTCTTGAGCTTATAAACTAAATGCAGTGGTTAGCCAATACATTTCTGTTTGTGATTACTGGCTGAAAAAAAAGACAAAAAAAATTCCCTGACTTTAGGCATTTTTTTCTCTGACTGTATACACCCCGAGTCCTTAGACGTAATGAAGGCCACTAAAAGTGAAACCAGTACTCCAGAGTATCTATCACCAGTCTTAAAAAAGTCTACAAAAATTTTCTTGTACTTTAAATTAAAATTTTCTAATTATAACCAAGAACTATTTTGTTCACCAAAGATACATATACAGCATAGGGGTTTGAAAGTTCTATCAACAACAACAGTTAAATCCTTTCTTTTTTTCATATTAACAACACTCGTCTAACACAAAACCCAAACTTCCATACCCCAAGAAAACACTAAAGCCCGCTTACCACATTCAAGTCTAATCACTAACACTGAATAGTCTTAACCAAATCAGATGTTTTCAACAAATCTACTAATATTACTGTCAAAAATGCGGTTTATGCTAGGTAGCCAGAACGAATTGCTACCTTATACTGTTTTAATACTAAGGCATTGTATTAGTTATTAATGTATCCTTTCTTCCACTGTACCTGACTAGGAGTTATTCCTTCACACAAATAGAACAGGAGAGGAATATTTGTTGGGTTTTTAGGGAGTCAGATTCTTCACTGTATGTGATACCTCTGCTATTCTTCTTAATGTTACAAAGAATGCTAATTAGCTTATTAGAATAATATCTTATGATGTAAAAAGTGTACCAATGTGCTTTTGGAATTCAAACATCCCATCTTAGGACACACACATCATAACTATGCTGTTTGAAAGTCTTTTAATCTTTAATTTTAAACATGGGATGACAACAAAACTTTGAGAATTACTTGTCAACGATATTTATAAGAATGAAATTACGTGGGTAACATTTTCTCAATTCTGTCTCAGAGTTACCAACATATTTTCATTTGTATGTGTTTCAGATACAAAAATTGGAAATAATTTGTGAAGAAATATTACATATATTAAAATTTATTAGAAAACTGGATTCCACATATTGTGTAAGCAAGTGAACAATTTTTTCCTATACTAAATCAGATAGGGAAAACTATTAGAAATTAAAACATCAGATTGAATAATTAAATTTGTTAGGCCTTAGGCATACATTTTATGAGCTTGTGAAAAATAAACGTTTGTTGTCTTATTCCTACTTAAAAATATAAGGCAAGTAAATTTGTTACCTTAAAGCCAGCTATTTGATATAAAGTTATCTACAATGATTACAAAGACAACTATGATGCTGAAATGACAGTAAGTACAGGGCAGAAAATGTTGGTTTGTGGAAGTATTTGGTTCGATCAGTTGATCGGGTTGATGCCCTCTAGGTCTAAAAAATGGCAATTCAGATTCTTTTTGTTCTTCAACTATAAACTTGATCTTCCTGCATTTAAAATTTAAATAATCTTGAAACTTTTTGACATGGCTGTGTTCTCTGAATACAATAAAAGTGTCATAAACGTATCTCTTATAAAATAAAGGTTTAAATTTGGATGGACAGGACTGTAACCAATTAGTTTCATGAAAAGACAAAATTATGTAACATGGGAGCATGTGGTGAGCCCATGGTTACACTGTCAATTATTCAAATGTCTTATTATTAAACACAAAGTCAGATTCTTTGATCATAATTTCAAGTAGTTTCATAAGTTAATTTTTAGTTAAGCCATTAACCTTAGTGTTATCAGGAAATAATAAATCACTACTTAATTTGATTACTTGATCATGTGGAATGTTATTATTAGTGTATGACTATGAAGACTCATTTAATATCAAAACTGGTGATATATAGATTGATCAAACTTAATGGATTTGACGAAATTGGAGAAATCAAAGAAATATTTTACACTTTACAGTAAAGTCACTCTTAGTAAAAGGAAGTACCAACTTACTTAATAAACTAGCTAATTTTTAACTGTGAGTTCCCAAGTTTCTCACTTGTTAGTGTTAGATACAATAGCATGAATAGGTGTGATCGGCATACCTGTTTTATCGTATTACTGTTATTATACCTCACTTTTAGTTTTAAGCAAGGTCGAAATATGATGCTGAATGGAACTTATGAACGGACGACTTAACATCTGACATGAAATTCGGAAGACGACAAATTTTTTGTACATTCATTAACTTACCATATACTTGCTCTGTGTGTATCTTGTAAGTTACACTTACACTTAAATTTGTAAACTAAAATTAGTACAACTAAAATACCATTACGTACGTAAATAAGCGATGAGATTTGGTTAAAACTTAAAATCTATTTACCTTTTAGTTCTGAATTCTTAAAAAGTCCTTCGAAGTGATTCAACTATACATCATGTAGTAATTACACTTACAGAAAATATTAAACATTTTAAAAAAAAGTCTTACAAAGCAAAACAATATAACTGAGAGTATGTCATGAGCATAGGTGTAGGCTCACATACAATTCCCGGATGTAAAGAAAAAACAAAGACAGAGCCGGAAATAACGTAGGAGGAAGTTCCTCTTCCTTGTGTTTTTTTATAAGCTTTCGTTTTTACGGAATCCCTAAATCGCAAGGTGAAAAAAATATATATAAAGGTCTTATAAGTTATATCGTATTATATTTTTATTTTTCATCTTGCGATTCAGGGATTCTGTACTCTTTCACCCATTGTTGTGTATCTTATAAAGGTGTGGCGATACAGCGATTCGATTGTATCGATACATCGTTCGATACGATACGATTTATGTATCTGCACGAAACTTGAAAAACTTTCAGTAAACATTACAAGTATTTTGTACAGAAAAATTCAGAATTTCTAAAAAGTTTTTTGCTAAAAATTAATGACTCAATAAAGGAAGATGAGTATTGAGTACAACATGCTGTCTTCATTACTTTGTCAAAAACATTACATTCAAAGTAACATAACAAATTAACAATAACAAAATAGATTTTCTCTTGCCAGCTGCCATTTGGGCCCGGCATGGCCAGGTGTTAGGGCGCTCGACTCGCAATCTTCGGGTCGTGGGTTCGAATCCCCGTCACACCAAACATGCTCGCCCTTTCAGCCGTGGGGACGTTATAAGGACTCAAATAATTGGAATACAGATTTTATCACTTACAACAAAATTTAAAGAAAACAGTCAGTAAATCCGTGCCTGGCCAAGAATTCATACAAACGTTAATAAACAATACAACATAAATATCAATGTTATTGATTTCAATAAATAAAGGGATTAAGAAAAAGAACGAAAAGAACAAGAAAAAACTAAAACAATATCCCAAAATTAAACCATTTCAAAATTGATAACAATATCAAGTATCAATCAGCAATAATTAATTCTAATTAATATCTTGAATTAACACATTTAAGATCAAGGTATGTTTTTTATTTAGTGGTTAGACCACGAGATGACATCTTAATGTGACAAGCTAATTCACATTTTTCACAACATTAATATCTATAAGTGACCGCTAGGAGAAGCTTATGTTAGTTTGATAATACAATCAAACATACTCAAATTCAACGTGCTATAGCTAGATCTTTCTTTCTTTGCAGTTAAAGTTAAACACAAAGCTACACAATGGGCGATCTGTACTCTGCTCACCACGTTTATTTAAACCCTGTTACGACAGGGGAAGTCACGCGACGCTGGGAGCATACGCATTGGCGTTTCTCGAAGGATCATTAATTTGCCCGCCAGCTCGAGTGTGATCTAGATGCCCTCATTTTAGTATATATAAGCCTGGCAAAGAAAGCCAGCGGCAGATAGATAATTGAATTGAGTGAACAGTAGGCACCATAAGTAAAGTGTGTGAATCATTGTGATTTATAGCGTGCATTATAAATGTAGTTAAGTTTAGAAAGTAGTGATTGTGCACTAAAAGTTGTATCCAGAAAGTATAAACTGGTTTAATCAAGAAGGGACTTGTATCGCTGAAGTTCCTCGGAAAGAATTTATACCGGAAATTATCAAACAAGCAGATACTTAACAAATTGGTGTCAGAAGTGGGATGAAAAAAAGAAGAAGATGGAAACGAGAAGTGTCAAATCAAACTACAGCTTAGCAGTTTTCATGGCAGCAATACGGGAACAGCAAAAGAAACAAGAAGAACGAGAAAATAAACAAGAAGAGAGATTACAGCAGTTGTTGGAGGAAGAAAGAAACAAGAAGAACGAGAAAAT